>NC_142527.1:4180200-4257700 GCF_964205215.1 Stylophora pistillata
TAGCTAAATTTGGTCCTTAGCGATGACTTAGATCACTAAAGTAAATTAAAACAATGTGGCAAAGGTCTCTTTCTTATCGTTTTTTATACAAATTTAAGATGACTTGTCATGTGCGTATTGCGTCTCTGTTTTTTTTTTTTTAACACTAAAAGAACGATGGGATATTAACATTAGCCTCGCACGAATTGCAGATATCAGAAACGAAGGCGTCCCTAACTACTGAATCGTGTTCACCGGGTCTTCAGTTTTCAAATTGTGATGCTATCTCGGCTAGACCGTTATCTATAAAATGGTGAGTACATATCCTTCAGACAGAGTAACCAGAACACTTTAACTATTTTATTTCTGATCAAAAGAACGGGTTTGAATTTACCGTAACCCACAAACATATGTAGATGCAACTAAATAGCTTCACGTCGCATACTTTTCGGAGAAAATTTGTCTTTAGTTACTTGGAATGTAGGTAAAGCTCGAGAAGGTCACTTGAGAATCAGAGGAGATATATTTCTTAGTTCACAACTACATGGGGAAAAAGGAAAAATCAAACGTTTAAAGATAATTAAGATACCCGACAAAAATGTGTTTATCCAGCTTTTCGAGCATCACATGTCTTTCTCTCTCTATTCATCCTTAGTTCTGCTTCTTCAGCTCAGTTATAAATTTATGATGCTATAACATCACGGCTGAAGTGTCAGATATCAAATGGTGAGTACTCATCCTTTAGACAGAGAGAACAGAACACTTTATCTACTAAATTCTGTTTAAGGAATTGTGCGCTCATTCTGAATTGACTGACGTTAACGCAGAAGTATCAGTATATGCCAATTCTAAACACTGACCTAAGACTGAAAGAAACAAGGTTTTCTAACATCTTCATTAGATAGAAAATCTTCCAGCGCGAATAAAATGCGAAATGGAGGCGGCAACCAGCCAGCCTACTATTCAGAAAGGTGTTTTGATCGCAAACTGAGCGGTCAAAACTATAGTGTTGAGCAGATCCTGGATTATGAGGTTTGCGAACGGCGGCGTACGATTGTTTTTCTACAAGTGCAGCATAACCCAAGTTTTCCACTTTAAGAAGAAGTCATAGAAGTGATACTTAAGCGCACAAAGTTCACCTATCAAAGATTCTTCTATCCTTATTGTGATGTTTGATTCGCGTCCCATTTTCGTGACAAAATTTTTTTATTTCATGCCAACCCCGAGTCCCTGAGTAGTGACTGCATAATTGTACTTCGAATATTTTACGGGGGTAATCTTTGTAATTTGTGGCATATCTTATGGTCGTGAAGGCCTCTTGAGAATTAGAAGAGACACATTTCTTAGTTCACAATCATCTAAACAATGAAGGGGACCGTTTAGAAGAAGGAATATGACGCTATTCGACAACAATCCGTTTACTAAGCATCTCGTGATTTATCGGTCAACATCTTAAATCATAATGCTTAATGCTTGAAATGCCGTATCAGCTTAGTTAGTTTCTTTTCATCAGGATCATTGATCAAAGTTCCCTGTGTGTTGTACAGGAAAAGAATCCTTTCTGTTTGCATCTGAGGTGATCAGAGGGTTTTTTCTAATTTTTTGTATTAGCAAAACTAGGTGATGTTTTGGAAAGCATCATTTGAACACAAATTTGAAAAAAAAATTCCCCTTCATAGTAATCAGACACTAAACATTATGGGAAGATCATTTTTCAGTGCACGCTAGCAGACAGGTCGTGACCCAGTATTGACAAAATAAAATGGGAAAAAATTATACACCTGAAAACTAAGAGATATTTCTGAAGTGTGCAAAGCATTTTATTCCTGGAGAATAAAACTCACTAGCTGTTGTTTGGTGTTTTGTCACGCAACGCTTTCATCTTTTCGGGGGAAGACAGAAATGCGTTGCTTGACAAGACAACCAACAAGGGCTGCAGTGGATCCTAAGCTTGACGACGTTTCACGTTTCACACAACTGGCTAACATCAAGCGGTAACAATGCTTTTTAAGTTTCAAATAGACTGTGTACTATAGCTCAGATTTAATTAACCTCGAGACTATGACGTAAGAGCAGTAATGATGGTGTTTCAATTTCAAGAGTTTTCTGCAATTGTTATAATGGTTGTGTTTCACACAGCTTTCATGGTAGTCCAGATCATTTTAAGCAGAACTTCACTTCTCCACAAACTTTGGAGGAATTCTGGTAAATAATTCAACGACTAAAACTGAACTTTATTACATAAATAACAATGAAACCGAAGTTAACTCAATGCCTTACGTGCAACAATTATTTCTGCAATATCAACGGGAGAATCCTGTACTACTTTCATACTCACTGTCAACAGGTTTACCTTGACTAGGTAAGGGAAGTATTGTTGACCAGTAGTACGCCCTTACGATCTACCATTTTGGTCAGTACCATGTGATCATATTTTGGCGCGAAAAGGCCCACTGACCAGCATATGGGCATCTAATTTCTCGACTGACAGAAAATTCTCGACCGACAAAAAAAAATCTCCCTCGACAGGAAAATTCTTGTGAGAGATTATTCAGCGTTGATTGATTTCCGGTTGATTTTTTGCAATAAGTAACTGATGATTGAACAATAAGTAATATAGTATATGAGGGGCTAAGCTCGTTTTTCCGCCAACTCTTAAGATGACGGCGCAAAAATTTAAAAACAATTAGCAAATACATCTCACACAAAATTGCGCGCAACTTTCATGCAAATTTCAAAATTGCTGATTCATCAAAAATTCAAAATGGCGGATCAAATTTCAAAACTGCTGACTCATCAAAAACTCAAAATGGCGGATCAAATTTCAAACCGGTTTTCAAACTAGATTCAAAATTAATAACACTAAATTTTAAAAATTTTTCCTAAACAATGTAAAAACTATATTCAAATAATTTTTACAAAATTATTTGTGAAACAAAATGACGAAATATTTTTAGAAGGCGGCGAAGCGGTTATTGAACTGGCGGCGGAGCCCAAAAGGCTACGGAGCTTTACGTCATTGCCGATGAACACAATAGCACTTCTATTTTTGGAAATCTTTTCAATCCTTTTGGTAAAAAAGTTTAAAATAAAAAAACACTTAAAGAAAATTTACGTATAGAAAATATGGAAAATCAAAATTTACTTAAAGAAAAATTGCGTTCAGAAAATATGGAATAAAAGTATCTACATATAATATAGATATGAATAAAAACGAATTACAGAATCTAACAAAAGACCAGCTAATTGACATAATAAGGAATTTTAGACCTGTTCAACCTAAACCAACACCAAGGAAAACTAAATTCACTACATCAAAAAATAATGTTCAAAAGATGGTTCAAGATTATGAAAAAAATATGATTGAACCACTTTTAGAGTTTCGACATGATTATAAACTAATATCAATGCCAAGGCAAATAAGACCAAGACCAATACCAATGCCTAGACCAATGCCTAGACCAATACCAATGCCTAGACCAATACCAATGCCTAGACCAATACCAATACCTAGACCATTGCCTAGACCAATACCTGAACCAAGAATGAGAATTAGTGAGACAAACAGGGCTTTAAATGGCTACACTTACTCTATATGGAATAGATATCAAAGTAAAAAAAAATGACAAAAGTATGATAAAAGATAGAACAAAAAGAAAAATAGCAGATGCATTAATACAAATGCAGAGAACAAGATTGGATATTGGTAAAATAATAGAGAGGGAGTTAAAAGAAATGAAAGGTCTGAAATTTGTAGAAACATTAGAGTTAGTTTTTTATAAGATGTTAGATAATGATGAATTTGAGTATAAAGCACCATATTTCAATAGTAAACCTCAGACAACAATAAATGAAACAGAAATAGCAGGCTCTTTAAAATTAACAACGGAAGATATATTACAAAGTGTTCTTGGATTTACTAATGAGGGATCTGGACACTTGATAAAGTTGAGCGTCACTACATTAATCTAGTTCAATATAATCCAACGAAAGGTTCTTCTTATATTCAACTTTCACAAGAACTTAGGCAACACAAAAAACGATTGATCAATTTGAAAAATAAAGATAATGAATGCTTGGGTTGGTGTCATATCAGACACTTAAATCCACAAGAGAAAGATCCACAAAGAATTAAAAGGTTGATAAAGCTTTCGTTGAACAATTGGATTACACACGAATCGAATTTCCAGTGACCATAAAACAAATAAACAAGATTGAAAAACAGAATAAAATCAATGTTAACGTATTCGGTTAAGATAATAAACAACGATATCCAATGTATATTAGCAAAGAGAGAAATGAAAATAATTTGAATCTTTTATTAGTAACAGAAGAGAATAATTCACATTATGTATTGATAAAAGATTTCAATATAGTTATGTTTAACCAGACGAAACACAAGAATAAAATGCATTTTTGCATGTGTTGTTTAAAGTATTTTACTTCTGAAAAGGTATTAACCAACCATAAAGATACTTGTCTCGTAATAAATGGAGCTCAAGCTGTAAAGATGCCGACAAAGGGTGACAACATATTGAAATTCAATAATTACCATAAACAATTACCTGTTCCATTTGTGATCTACGCCGACTTTGAAGCGATAACAGAGAAAGTACAAGGTTGTCAACCAGCTGATGATGAATCTTTTACTGAAGCTTATCAAAAACATACGGTTTGTGGTTATAGATACAAGGTTGTTTGTACTTATGATGACAAGTACACAAAACCTATACAGATATATCGCGGCGAGAAAGCTGTTTATAAATTCATGAAATAGATGTCTAAAGAGGTGAGATATTGTAAGAAAGTTATCAAATCTCAATTTAACAAACCACTAAAAATGACTAAAGAAGATGAGGAACAGTTTCAAAATGCTGATACACGTCATATTTGTGAACTTAAATATACCAATAAAGATATTCGTGTAGTTAACAAATGGTAAACACCACAGCGTACACTATTGAGTTATGGATGCATGAGAGAGGTTGCTAAGCACGAATGAAGCGTAAGAGACGCGCGAGGCGATAGCCGAGAGCGTCTCTAGCTTCTTGAGTGCTTAGCAAATCTCCCAAGTGCATCCATAACTCAATAGTGTACGCTGCGGTGTTTACCATTTGTTTTATAACATAGCATTAATACATTGTAGCTATTGAGTTCCCTTTTATTTAAGAAATCTTACGTGACCAGAAAAAAGCAAGCAAGCGCGGAAAAATAGTCTTTGCATTTGCTCACGTCAGCGGCGTACGCCCATGGGCAAATGGGGGACGCTGAATCGACCAATCAGAGCGCGCGCTTTACTTCGGTTATGTTATAAGAGATCATTGTCACGTAACCGGAGAATGCAGAGGTTCAGCTCATCAAGATTGTAATTTGAACTTTCGAATCGGTGATAAAATACCAGTAATATTTCATAACCTGAGAGGTTATGATTCAAATTTTATTATGCAAAAGATTGGAGAGAATGTTAAGAATAATAAATATAAGAATAAAAGAGGAGAAGAATGTGAAATGAACATTGACGCAATTCCAAATAATATGGAAAAATATATGGCTTTCATGCCTGGGGATCATGTTACTTTCATTGATAGTTTTCAATTTATGAGCTCAAGTCTTGATAAACTAGTCAATAATCTTCCGAAAGAGTCTTTCAAATTTACTTCAAAACAATTCAGGAACATAAAGTTCAAACTTATGACTAAAAAAGGTGTTTATCCTTATGATTACATGGACAGTTTTGATAAATTTGATAAAACAGAATTGCCAAACAAAGATGAATTTTACAGCATACTAGCAGATGAGCATATCTCAGACGATAATTACAAACATGCTCAAAATGTATGGAAAGAATTCAAGTTAAAAACATGGGTGATTATCATGATTTGTACCTAAAGTCTGTTGCTAGCTGATGTGTTTGAGAATTTCAGACAAACTTGTCTTCAATATTATAAACTAGATCCATGCCATTATTTCACAAGTCCTGGATTATCTTGGGATGCTATGATGAAAATGACTAACATCAAATTTGAGTTAATGACTGATATTGACATGTTTCAGTTCATTGAAAAAGGTATGCGTGGTGGGATAAGTTATATTGCTAATCGATATGGGAAAGCGAATTACAAATACATGAAAGATTAGAAGGACAATGAACCTTCAAAGTATATCATGTATCTTGGTGCAAATAATCTTTACGCTTAGGCGATGTCGCAATACCTTCCAACTGGTGGATTCAAATGGCTTTCACAAAAGAAGATTGATAAACTAAACTTTGGTCTTTACACTGAAGACAGTAAAAAGGGATTAATATTGGAAGTCGATCTCAAATACCCAGACGAATTACATGATTTGCATAATGATTATCCACTAGCACCGGAAAAGGTTAAAGTCACGCCAGACATGTTGTCAACATACTGTAAACAAATCTCTGATAAAAATAATATATCAAGAGGTAGTGTCAAAATTGATCCCAATGTTATCAAACAAAGAGAAATACGTACAATGAAATATATCTACTGCGAGGATCGTGTATCATTTGTAAAGAGAAATACATTTTTCATTACCGAAATATTTAGTTATATCTCAACCCTGGAATGAAATTGGAAAAACTTCATAGAGCACTTGAATTTAATCAGTCACCTTGGTTAAAACAATACATCGGCAATACTATAAAACAATACAAAAGAGAACTCAAGCTAAAAATGAGTTTGAGAAAGAAGTTTTCAAATTGATGTATAACTCTGTATTTGAAAAGACGATGGAAAATCTTACAAAGCGTGATGATGTAAGACTTGTCGCTGACGAGTATAAGCTGTTAAAATTAGGATCTAGACCAACATTTGTATCAAGTAAAATATTCAATGAGAATTTTGTTGCTGTTCATAAGATAAAAGAAACATTAACTCTAAATCGACCAGCTTACGTTGGGATGTATATTCTTGATCTTTCAAAGATATTAATGTATGATTTCCATTACAATTATATCAAGAAGAAGTATGGAGATAAAGCAAAGTTATTATTCCCAACACTGATTCACTAACGTATGAGATAGAAACAAAAGATGTATATCAAGATTTTTGGAATGATAAAGAATTGTTTAATAATAAAGGTTACAATGAATCATCGATGTATTACAATAGAACAAAAAAAAGTGATTGGGAAAATGAAAGATGAAGTAAATGGTGAGGTGATAGTAGAGTTTGTAGGACTGAAATCGAAAATGTACAGTTTAATAACAGAGAGTGAAAAAGAACAAAGCAAAAGGAGTAAAAAAATAGTCATCAAAAAAGATATCACACTTGAATATTGCAAAGATGTTTTATTTAATGACAAACAAATGCATAATAAGATGAAAACAATCAGAAGCCAAAACCACCAATTAGGTAGTTATGAGTTGAATAAAGTATCACTAAGTTGTTTTGATGATAAGCGATATATTCTTAATGATGGTTAGAATAGTCACACATAGGGACATTATAGAACTATGAATTGTTAAGATATAGGTTATTTATCTTTGTTTCCTGGTTTGGTCTTTTTTATTTGTTTTTTATTTTGGTCTTTTTATCTTTTTTCTATTTTGGCCTCTTTTTATTTCAATCACTTGTAATAAAATCAGTTATTATAAGCATATGACAAATCTTGTTGTTGATAAAGATTTTAAACATTTTCCATGATGGTTGGTTCTTTTTCTTCTATTACTTTTCCCTTGTGGATTATTGCAGCTGAATAATAACTTTGTCCATGTTCGTCTATAAAATTGTTTATTGACAACCGAAATCCAACTGTTCTTTTTTCGTTATAAACTTTTCCCGTAGTGCCATCATCTCCATTTTGAATAACTTCACGGTAATATAGATCACCTTTTAAACTGATATCATACCATTCCATCTGTTTAGATTTAATGTCATAACACTTAATAAACAAAAATGAAAATTCTGAAGAATGATAATCAACATTTAACATAAAATAATCTGGGTCAGAATGGATTTTTTCGAAAGTGAAATTTATTTCCTCCATATATTATATAATATATATAATATGAGAATAAAAGAATTGATTGAAAGCATAGAAACCTTTAATTCTGAAAATTTATGTTTTATAAAAGCATGTAAAGAATCAATAGATGAAGTAGAAAGCAATACAAATGAAGAAGGAGGAATAATGATTTTTCCAGCGAAAATGAGATCAATTAAAGCTATAATAGACAATCAAAGAACAAAAAAAAATAAATAAAAGTGGTTTTAAAAATAAAAAAAGACACTTCTGATAAACAAGAATTGTTTAAATATTTTTCAACTTTAACGAAAGATAGATTTGTTTTTGTTTTGGTAGAGAATAATAAACTTTTATTACCAGTTTGTGAAACTTATGATGAATCATTATTAAAATGAGAACAGAAAAAGAAAGAGAAAAAATAATGTAAATGATTTAATATGAGTGAATATGATTTAATGATGTCAATATTTGAGCATTATGAGAACCATAAACAAGTTCTTATTGTTCGTACTTTTGGTGAACTTCTTGGAAGGAATAAAAAATGCAAAAGGCTTATCATAAAGGAATCACTGATCTTATCATCATTATAAACAATGAAAAGGTCATTTATTGTGAGTTAAAGAGCAGTTTTTATGCCTTCCTCTTATGAAATATTCAATCAATGGTTTTTGTTTCTTTTCACATACAAAGTCATCAAATTTAGCAATTTTCTGTGATTTACCATCCATTTCAGAGACAGGAATAATTTGATCATTGCTAGCCTCAATAACGGGATAACCTGCACCTTTTGAAATTGGCTCAAATGTTTTCATCAAATGCTGATACTTGTTTTGTTCAAGGTTTTTAGCATAGAGATAAATTTTATCGAGATACAAAAGTCGATAGATCATATCAAGAAGCAATTTAGTCTTACCAGAACCACTTGATGTCAATTATTATTAAGAACCAATACAACAAAATTGTAAAGAATTATTTCAAGATATAATGCAGTTATAATATATAATGGAAAGAGAAATTTTTTTAACCTCTTACAAAAACGAATATGGAAAACCAGCGGATTTTAGAACTCATTTTGTTCAACCTATAACTCTCAGAGACAATCATGAGTATGTTATTGGCCTTAACAGAATCATAAACATGAATTTCACTTGGTTTAATAATAAAAGTTCACTAAATAAGCAGAAGCTTGAATATAGTAAAGATAACAGTACAACTTTCACTGAAATCACTCTACCAGTTGGTGTATAGAATTATACCAATTTCAACGATTACATAATATCTCAAACGAAAGTTAATAACGCTTATCCCATATCATTAGAATTTCATGATACAATTTTTCGAGTGGAAATAACACAAGCCAATAGTTATAAGCTTGATCTTAAAGGCAGTAATTTCAATGAGCTTATTGGTTTTGAAAAAGTTGTTCTAAGTTCTGGAACCCATGTTGGTCCAAAATTCCCAATTTATCACAAGACACTGATCTTCTAAACGTTCATTGCGATCTCATGATGAGAGTATGGTGGATGGTCAAGAAACAGACATAATCTACAGCTTAATTACAAGTGTACTTAAAACATCATATAGTTTCACTCTTGAACCACAAAGAGTTACTTATAGTCCAGTCAACAAAAAAAAAAAAATATCAAGCAATCGTATCAATATCACTGATGGAAAACGAAGAATTATTGATTTCAATGGACAAGACACAACTTTTTCATTGCTATTAAAACCAATAATCTAAATTAATATAACTGATTAATATAATGAGATCTATTGAATTAAAAAAGATTTATCATCCGAAGTTAGGCCGTTTTGTCTATAAACACAAAGGATCTGGTATAATGATTGATAATTTGTTCAAACCAATAAAAGCTGTTGCATCAGCTTTATTTAAAAATGTAGCCAAACCATTTGCTAAGAAAGCTCTTAATGCAGGCGTTTCACATGCTGGGGGACGTTTTGGAAAAGCTGTTACTCAAAAATCAGGTGATTATATAATGAAGAAATTACATGGATCAAAAACTACACCACAAACACCTAAATCAAAAACTGCATCACAAATGCCAAATGTTATTACGCCAATAAAACGAAGAATTCCAAAAAGTAAAAAACAAGAAGAATCAAATGATATGATTCTAAATCGTTTAATAAGTGGTAGTGGTTCAAGACATTAAAATAATCTAACTTATAAATATAATGTCATTCAGAACAAGTGAATATTTAGAACGAAATGAATTAACTAGAACTGAACTAGATAAGGTTATTAGCATGCCAGCCAATGGCCAGGAGCAGTCTAAAGTTGGTTATAAACTCACCATCAACGACCGAAGTAGTTTTTACGACTGGTATAATGCTTATTTTGAGGTCCAATTCCAACTTCAAAAGCTAGCTGATGGTACTGCTTATGGAGCAGATCGTGCAACAGTAATAAATGGTTCTCATTCATTGATTGAGCAGATGACCATTAAAAGTGGAGGTAAAATCGTTTAAGATACTAATAATCTTCACAAAGTTATAAATTTGAAGAATTTGCTTGAATACAGTGATGATTACTCAGGAAGTGAAGCTAAGAATAGTTTTTGGTGCCTTGATACAGACCATTTAATAGCTAATGCAAATCAAAACATTGGGTTTGAAGCTCGACGGTTGTTGACAACTGAAAACAATAATGTGAACGTTAAGATTCCTCTAAACCGTTATTCATTTTTTGAAGAGCTTGAAGATCGTATGTTACCTCCAATGGAATTGCAATTCACTTTAAAACTATAGTAGTCTTATAGTAGTCTTTATTTCCTCACAAGATAAAAAATACATATCTTATGTTACAATATTTGAGTAAAAAGTATATATATCTAAATTATAAACTCACATAGCTAAATTGTATTTAAAGATTAAGCGATCAATGAAAGACTTCTTGAATCTATCTGTATTAACTTTCGGATACTGACTTGTTCGATTCCTTAAATTGTAAGTCGATACTTTCCTCTCGGGTAATAGTCCCCTTAGAGGGTGTCGGTCTATGCCAGATACCTTACGAAATACTTTTCTATCCTGCTTTTCCAGAAGGTGTTTAATAGAAAATGATTTAGATGTATATTTACGTTTGTGACATCTATCCAGAAAACACTGCATTGCTGTCAGCTCCGCCTCAGAAGCACCATATACCGACAACCCATAAGTGATGACAACCTATGAAGTGATGCAAATCTAATCTGGAAAGCGGCCGCTGCTGATGATGGTCGTGTTGTCATTAATCGATTCCTTTTATGGGGTCCAACATCAAGAAGTCTTTATAACCAATTTATATCAAACTTCTTGAAAGTTAATCAATGCGTTTATAAACAAGAAATGTTTGAAGCATCAGCTAAAACTAGATCAACTGAATTTTTTCAGATATGATCATGTATTGATAATGTAAGGCATGTCTTTGTATTTCTTCAACGTAATAAAGACCATAATCAAGAGACTAATCCGTATGAATATGACACTTTTAACATCAACGCGAACAGAAAAAATGCCTCTTACCTTTCAAATTACTTGTAAGTTAGAATATGGTTCTAATACATTTTCTCCCCAAATTGAATACGACACTGAATCTGAAATGAAAATATTCGATGATTTAATGAAATACTCAATGCGACAGAATGATTAAAATTCAGGAACAGCTTAATCCAAGTAATTTCAATTCTCTTTTTGGAGTTATTTATTTCGACCTGACTTGCCAAACTGAAACGGTCACAAAAGATCCTAAAACGCCTATGTTCAGAAAAAGAATAAATGCCCAAACAAGGGAAGATAGTCCTTACAGAGTGAATGCTGTTGTGCTGTATGATAAAGCAGTAATCATAAACCAAGTTGGAAAGGAACTGTTGATTGTGTAAATTATCTAACTCATTTATAGAAATGGTTGAAAGGCGGGAACTCACCAATAAAGAAAAATGTGAATTAATAAAGAAAATAAATGAGTTTATTTTTGAAAATTATGAAACTAGAGACATTGGAAGAAGACAGTTTTTGGGTGGATATAAGAATAAATAAGATTTTTATGATAGATATAAAATTTGTTATGATAGTGAAGAAGAAATGTTCAAAGAATATATGATATATTTCACCAGTAATTGTGACTATCATTATCATACAGTTTATCCTGAATTGCACATTTTCGAAAGATCAACTGATGTTTTGGAAAGACTGAATGAAAAAACAAAAACAATAACTGAGTTGGCAATAGCTTTCAAAGATGATGAATATTCTTTTGATCTAGTAAGAAAATCCAAATCATTAAAAAAAGTGGAAACACTGGAATACGGTGATGGTGATTTATTCTTTAAACATGAATTAACACATTTGAGTTCCACCAACCTTAATGAAATGAAAGAAATGATAACTAAGATATTTGTATAAACAATTAATATATGCCAATTTATCATGATATAACAGTCGATTTAACAAGTCAATTAGAAGCCATCAGAAAAGCTCGTTTTCAAATAGTGGAATAACATTAAAATTAAAAGCTGACACTTTTGAAGGACATACAAGACTATTTGTACCAGATAGAATAGCTGCAAAGCGTTATGAAGCACAAAAAAAGAAAGGTATGATTATAAAACTTTCAAAAGGTGCATTAAAAACAACATTTGATATGAGAAATAAATTAATGGCAGAGAATGTAAAATTAAAAAATTATTCTTCAGGAGTTGAAGTTTGATAAAATAAATATTTTTTATGTTAATTGTGTAACATATATTTTATGTGACACAGTTATTTGAAATCAGCGTTAAACTATCACCAAATCAAAAAAAGAATATTGGTAAAGCTTATAAAAACAAACAGTCAATAACATTAAGATTAACCTCAAACGCATTGATTGGCAATGATAAAATTATGGTTCCATCAACAGTATTAAAAAGATATCTAAAAAGTAAGCAAATGAAAAAAAGAATGGATATAAAATTAACTAAAATAAACATCAGAAGCCAAGTTGGAGGCAGCCTTTTAACATCGACTCTTAGTTTGGGAAGAACTCTTTTACCAACTGTCGGAAAGACATTAGGTTTGTCTGCTTCGTCTGGATTGGCTAATGAAGGAGCATCTCAATCGGTTAAAGTAAGTTCTGGAAGAGGTGTTCAAACAGGTGGTTTTCTAATTCCACAGAATAAAATAAATCAACTCATTCAATACAAACATTTATTGACTGAAAAACAGAGAAGAGATATTTTAGGTGCTTTACAAAGTGGACAAGGTGTTCGCATTAAACCAACAAAGACTCAAATGGGATCAGGAATTGGTACTATCCTTGCTTCAATTGTTATTCCAATGGCTATTGATTTGGTTAGAAATTTAGTTTCTGGAAAAGGAGCACCCCGAATAGGAGGACCACCACTAAAAGGCGGCAAAGAAGCTCCACGATTAGGTGCTTATATGCCTCAAATACCTCCTCCATTTAAGGGAAGTTGGCCAAATAGGAAAGTTGGCAGAGGTTTGGCAAAGAACCAAAAATGAACCAAAAAAAGGACAAAAAAAGGCCAAGGACTGCTTCTAGGACCAAACAGTCCGTTCAATTCAATGCCAATAGTCGGAGCAATTTTGTAATTCCACAATTTCATAAAACAATTCCTATGACAAATTTTGATCTTATTGAATGGTGTAAATATCTAAAAATTCCAATAAATAATGTTTTAAGTAGAGACGAAAAAGTACCACACAATCATAAACAAGCTCTTTTTATTTACAATCTTCATCCATCATACATGCCTGGATCACACTGGGTAACAACTTTCGTTAAAGATAATGTAATCAATTATTTTAATTCGTTTGGAATGCCACCGTTTCAAGAAATGGTTGATCACGCTAAAAAGAAGAATCTGACTCTTCTACATCAAGATAATCAAATTCAAAATATAATGACAACTACTTGAGGTTATTTCTGTTTGTATTTCTTGAATGAGATGAATAAACTAATCATAGGTGGTGACATAATTAAACAAGTTAGCTCAGTCAAATCTCTGGGTGTACATATTGACGAAAACCTTTCATGGAATACGCACATTGAAAAAATAGCCAAGAAAATCGCATCGGGCATTGGAGCTATTAAACGTTGTAGGCCTTTTGTTAATCGAACCACGCTTGAGTCCGTTTTCAATGTCTTAGTTCAACCGTACTTTAATTACTGCAGCGAGGTCTGGGGGCATTGTAACAAGGGTCTTTCGAATAAGCTCCAAAAGTTGCAAAACCGGGCTGCCCGTATTCTGACCTTCTCCAGTTATGACACAAGCGCTGATCCTCTTTTTGTGCAACTTAACTGGAGACGGTTAGATACTCAGCGACAAATACAAGTGGCCACCATGGTCTATAAATCTATACATGGTCTTGCGCCCGACTATCTTGGTTCTCTTTTCACTAAATATGATCCTCCATATAATCTAAGGAACTCTGAAAACAAACTAGCTGTTCCATTGCCTCGCACCAATTTCCTGAAAAATAGCTTTAGCTATAACGGTGCGGTTATATGGAATAGCTTGTCCCCTGAATTGCGGCAAGCAAAATCACTTCAATCCTTCCGAAATGGTTGTCGCAATTTCTTCCTCTGAATCGACAAAACACACACGGCATCTATGTAAAGCAGAATTTCTTTATTTTTTTCTATTTTACTTTTAAATTTTAGATCATGTTTATATAGATTAAAATAGATTGTAACTGTAATAATAGATTGTAATAATATTATTATTTTATCTGATAGATTTACCGTGTCTAAATAAAAATAAAGTTCAAGTTCAAGTTCAAGTTCATATCAAGATCTTCTAGAAGTGTTTGATATAAATGACACTATGAAAAATGAAAGATTCATTGCAAAGTTTTTTTTAGAAATTTGTAATTAATATAATTTATATATATGAAGTCTTATTGTGTAAAGCAGAGGAAACAAACAGAATATAATCGATAATATAACATATTTATATATGAAATCTTATTGCGTGAAGCACAAAAAAGTTGCAGAATGTGTTAAAGGAAGTTAAAGATATGAACCAGCTAAAAATGGTAAATTGATGTTAAAGTGCACTTGTGCAGAATGTGGTATAATTAAACTAAATTCGTTAAAAAAATAAATCAGGTGGAGTATTGTCTGATGTAGGAAACAGTCATTCAATTGGTGAAATGGTTCTAAAAGGATTAGCCAACAGTGGAGCTTATCTTGCTCGACAAGGTACTGCAAAAGCTATCAAATCAGATTACGCTAAGAATAAAATAAAACAAACAGCAAAGAAATATCTCGATCAAGCTCTTGACCGTTTCAGAAATGATTTAAGTAAAAAGATAAGCGGTGGTAACATTGATTATTCACAATGGTATCCAATGGAAATGTATGCTCCTTTTGGTGTTTATGGTCCAACTAATCCACTTTATAAAGGAGGTGCTGTTGACATTCGTAAAATGATTGGAAAGTTACCAAAACCAAAAGGTGGATGCACACCTTCTCAATATAAATATATGGGACCTTATAATCCACTTGATCAACAATTAGTATATGATAAAAACACTGGTGAGGTTGCAAAATGGAATGTTAAGCCTTATAATAAAGTAGATGAAATAGCTGCTTATCATGATACATGTTATCATATGGGTAAAAACAAAGGTGATTGCGATCGTGAAATGGTTAAATCATTAGATAAAATACCTTACCGAGAGATGCCAAAATGGGGACAAACAGCTCGATTCTTGATTGACAAAAAACAGAAATTAGGTCTCGGTGTAAAACAAAAGAAGTCAAAAAACGAAAAAAGCCGTCGAGTGAAATAAACTGGCAAGTAAAATTAGCGGATGAATTACACAAACCCATCAGGCGCAACTTTACTCGGCGGCGTATAGTTGTAAATCATATTGATAAAATAGGGGCTACAGATTTTGTT
Source organism: Stylophora pistillata (assembly GCF_964205215.1). Classification (NCBI taxonomy): domain Eukaryota; kingdom Metazoa; phylum Cnidaria; class Anthozoa; order Scleractinia; family Pocilloporidae; genus Stylophora; species Stylophora pistillata. The sequence goes on from NC_142527.1 coordinate 4,196,079, forward strand.
GAAATGCAGAAATTCAGTAAGTGGAACAAAGGCTATCGATATCTTCTTATAGTCATTGATGTATTCAGCAAATATGGTTGGATTGAACCTTTAAAAGACAAGAAGGGTGAATCCATAAGCCAAGCTTTCAAACCATATTCAAAGAAAGAAGAAAGCCAGAGTTCTTATGGACTGACAAAGGTAAAGAATTTTACAATAAAAAAGTTGAAGAATTGTTAATATAAAATAATGTAAAATTACATTCAACTGAAAATGAAGAGAAATCATCTGTTGTTGAACGTTGGAATCTTACAATTAAAAAGAAGCTGTGGAAACAGTTTACTATCAAAGGAAATACCCAATATCTCAGCATTTTACCAAAAGATATTAACGAGCTTCATCCCTCATATACTATACTACTACAATAAGATCATATTATTTAGTTAAAATGAGGGAGACCAGAGTGTGAGATGGGAACGGTGTGAGGGAGAGGGAGATCAAGTTGGTTTACAAAATAAAACATGAAGTTTCGGAACATAGCAGACTCTTTAGTCTCATTTCCGATATTCCCGCTCAAAAACAAATTCTCGATCGACAAAATACATTCTCAATATACCGAAAAAATATTGATGAAATTGTTTTCTCGATCCTTTAAAATATTTCTGGACTATCAAAAATATTTCTTGTCAGAGAGAGTTATTTTTCGACCGATCAAAAAGTTTTCTTGATCGTCAAAAATATTTCTGGACCATTGAAAATATTTCCCGAAAGACAAAATTATTTCTCGGCTAAAACAATTAGTCTCGACTACTTTTGTCCAGTATAGCTTTCCATAACAATCATCACGGTCAAAAGTGGCCGCGTATTCTGAAGTTTCCCTCATCAACATCTCTGATTAAAAAATTTTTCCTATGTTCCACTCAGTCTCCTCCAGAAAGAAGAATAACCATAATCGTGCAACGATCACAACACCACCACTTTCCCACCACGACTAATACGTTTCCTTAATTCGCAAACCGCTCTCTCCGAGTCACTCGTTAATTCGCTGAGATTTGAAGACCTGTCAAACCACGAATTAGCAAGAACGCTCTGATTGGTGTGACATATTAAACTACTACAATTTGATTGGTTTGTGATTCACCAAAAAATGCGCCAATCACATTGCTTTGAGTTATGGCCAAAAAAATTGCGCTAATCAGATTGCTTTCAATTACACCATTAATTGCACCAATCAGATTGCTTAGAGACACACCAAAAACCCACCACTCTATACGCTAACATAGAGTTATTAAAAAAACTCAAATATGGGCTAATCAGACTGCTTTCAGTTACACCAAAAGTTGTGCCAATCAGATTGCTTAGAGATACTAAAAAAGCAGACCACTCTGTACGCTAACATAGAGTTATTTTATCATTATTATTTTTAAAATAACAAGAATCGCTTCATGAATTTTACCGGGGCCACTTTTCCCTTGGCAACCCGCGTTTACACTTGCATGCATAAGGGTCATTTACATCAACAAGTTTGTCGCGCGACATGAAAATCTATTTTATCGCAAATATTCTTTAGAGGAAAAAACTGCTAATGAATAATGAGAAAAAAAATGTTAAGAAGTGCCGCATTTTGAACAGTTGAGAATTTTCAAATCTGGCAACCCTGCTTTGAAAAACGCGTACGCTCAATGTCACGGTAACGTGACTCTAGGAGAGTCACGCGTCCGTTACTGTGACATCAAACGCGCGCGCATTTTAGTTTTGCTCTCGTATACATTTGTCATGGTAATATATCTTTTTGAAAAGATGCAAAGCAGTAGTCATTGGGCTGGGCTGCCTACAATACGTGTTGGGATTCCAGTGAAATAAACTATCACAAGGTAGTTGGAATCTTAACGTTTAATAGAACGAAGAACTTACAGTGCAAGCGAATCCTAGCACGAGGTAAGACTAACTTGATTGGCTAACTCGAGTCACATGACAACAAGCGATTGCGTGACAACGTTACACCTTTCCTTCTTTTTTTTTTTTGAAAAAGAAAAAACTGGAACTATACAGAAAAATGAAACAATGAACGGTTCCAATAAAAATATTCGCACAGGTGTACACGGAAATAATCTGAGAAACATAACGATAATGTTCGTCACAAACTCGGCCGAACAGTAAACAAAAAAAGGGATAAATGTAAAGATCTAAGTCTGAACAAAGTGTTTTAAGTAGCCAGGGGGATGAATAGAGCGTCCGCTTCGTGTGACCACATTGCTCTTTGGGCACTCAGTCAATGGGGCTGGATGGGTAGCTGATGATCTTGGCCCTGGTTGGTTTCTGGACCTTTGTTGGGCGTCCTGTGCTGTTTTCTCCTGATAAGGTTTCTGTGCTGGCTTTGGTTGGTGGACGGTTCAGAATTGGAGTTGGAATTTCAATGTCCCCATCCTTAGGCATGAACGGTTCCTTGCACTGTCGAAGATGTCTCCGGTTTCTTCGGAACAACCTGCCATCTTCTGTTCTAATGGCGTAGGATCTGACATCTACTTGTTGCTCAACTTGTGCCTTTGTCCATCTCTGCTTTCCGTCAGAGACTTGTGGTTTCATGCGTACAACATCACCTTTTATGAGACTGGAAAGTTCTTTGACATTTTGATTGTAATAACGTGTCTGAACTTCTTTCCTCTGTAACTTCCTCTCTCTAACATCTGTGACTAACTGGGGTTTCTAGAGTTTCTTCGAGGTCGGCAGCAGTGTTCTTGTGCGCCTGCTGAACAATCGTTGTGCTGGTGAACTCTTCATACCTTCTGTTGGTGTATTTCGCCAATCTAGCAATACAAGCTGAAAATCCGAGTTTGTAATAGCAGATTTCTTCATCAGGCCTTTTGCTGTTTTAACTGCATTTTCCACTTTGCCGTTGCTCTGCGGATACTCCGGCGAACTGGTGACGTGTTCAAACTCGTACATTGCTGCAAAGGCTGAGAATTCATTTGAAGAAAAGGGTGGACCATTATCACTTTGGAATGTATCTGGAATTCCATGGGTGGCAAAACGTTTCTTGAGCTTTCCAATCACTGTGGCACCTGTCTTTGACTTGCGTAGCTCATCAATCTCAAAATAATCGGAGAAGTAGTCGACGGTACACAGGTAGTCTTGATTATTAAATGTGAAGATGTCAAAACCAATCATTTCCCAAGGATGCTGTGGGATTTCATAGCAAATAAGAGGCTCTTTCTGTTGGGCAGACTGGAAGGTGTTGCAGGTTTCACATTATGAGATAAATTCTGTCACTTCTCTGTTCATGTTGGGCCAATACACCACTTCACGGGCTCTTCTTAAACAACCTTGAATACCGATGTGGGATCGGTGGAGCTTTTCCTTGATCTTGGGTCTTAGACTTTTCGGGATGACGCATTTGGGACCCTTGAAAGTAATGTCATCTTGTGTCGCCAACTCGTCCTTGACTTTGAAGTACTCGTGCAGTTCAGGAAATAGTTCCTTTCTTTGGCTAGGCCAACCATTTAGAATCGTTGCTTTAAGAGTCTGCAAGACAGCATCTTTGGCAGTTTCTTCGCGGATTTCTTGGATCTGTGGCTCAGATATTGATAGGAAATTTACAGAATGGATCCTCTCCACTTCTTGATCTGCCTTTCCTGGGTGGTGTTCCTGGGGCAAGTACGCTCTGGAAAGTGTATCGGCAAGATACATCTCAGGGCCACGTCTGTACTTGATTTCCACATCATACTGCGTTAATCTCATAATAAGACGCTGCAGACGTTTTGGAGCTGCAGCCAGAGGTTTCTTGGCGACTATATCTAAAGGCTCGTGGTCTGTCCACAGGGTAACCTTTCTGCCTTATACATATTGGTGATTATGCTCCATGCCAAAGACTTGTGCAAGTAGCTCCTTCTCGATTTGTGAGTAGTCTTGCTCAGCTTTCGTGAGAGATCTGCTCGCATAGGTTACAGGCTGACCCTCTTGCACAAGGGCGAAGCCAATTCCTTTCTCTGAGGCATCTCTTTCACCCTCACCTGGCTCATTTGGAGTGAAAAATTTTAACACTGGAGCAGTGGACACAGCTTTTTTGATCTTTGTAAAGACTTCTTCTTGCTCCTGAGACCACTTCCAAGGCGCACCTTTATGTGTAAGTCTGCGGAGGGGCTCAGACATATCGGACAGGTCTTCTAAAAACCTTGAGAGGTACTTCACTGTGTTAACAAAGCGCTGTACCGCTTGAACATCTTCCGGATTGGGCATGTTGCAGATAGCTTCTACTTTCTGTGGGTCAGGCTTCAATCCTTCGCTAGTCAATAAGTGACCGATAAATGGAACTTGGGAACACTTGAACATGAACTTGTCCCTGTTGGGCTTAATATTCCTTTCTTGGCATCTTTCTAAAAGACCTCTTAAGTTCTTATCATGGTCCTGAGTTGCTGCTGAGAGGGTAGGACCCTTTCCTGTTATAAGCAGGTCATCGAAGATTCTGTGTACACCGGGTAGCCCTTCTAGGTTTTGGTCAAGCTTTTGCTGAAACAGCTCGGGAGCGGGTGAAATTCCAAAGGGCATACGCATCCAACAGTAGCGTCCCCACGGTGTCTGGAAGGTAGTCAATAAAGATGACTCGTCATCAAGCTCAATGTGTAGGAAACCATCTTTAAGGTCGGCTTTGCTGAAAACTTTGACATTGGATAGCTCAGGAAGGACGTCTTCTATTACGGGTAAAGGATAGTGCGATCGTTTCAGCGCCTTATTCAAGTGGACTGGGTCGATACAAACTCTCAACTTGCCATTCGGCTTTTCCACCACTACGAGGCTTGACACCCATTCAGTAGGCTCTTTTACTTTCCGGATCATTTGTAGTCTCTCTAACCGGTCTAATTCAGACTTCAAGTTATCTTTGAGTGCAAACGGGACTCGACGAGGTGGATTAATCACTGGTGTAACTGTTGCGTCAGTTTCGAGGTGCAGTTTTCCTTCCATACAGCCTTGTCCTTTAAACACGTTTCCAAACTCTTCTGCTATTTGATTCAGGGTAAGACTTTGAGCGTCGGTGGTAACTTGCTGAATGTTTTCTTGGTGAACTGTTACCAGATTCATTTGCTGAGAAGCACGAGATCCAATCAACGGTGTATAATTGCCTTTCACAACAACAAATTCGACATTGTACTTCTTGCTGTTCTATGGGTTACGCATGCTCACTCTACATGTTCCTAAGACAGGCAAAGTAGACTTGCTATACATCTTCAAAGTACGGTCAGTCTCAGTAATGAGTGTTCCTGAGGGCACAAAATTTTCGAGGTAAAACATTACATGAGGCACCCGTGTCAATTTGCATTTGAATATTTGCTCCTGCAATTTCCATTGTCGCAAAGATTTTCTTCTCAGGAAAATTGTCTTCATCGAGTGCATGTACATTTCCTTCATGTGAATCAAAGGATACTGACAGCAATTCTTCTTCGGAGGAATCTTCAGAGGTGACCATGTTAACATCATTCCGTTTTCGGCTGTTTTTACTAGAAACACTCCTGCACATTTCAGCAAAATTATTGGGTTTATTGCATGCGCTACACAGCTTTCCAAATGCAGGACATTTCGTGCGTTGCTTGGCGTGACTTCTTCCGCAGTGTTTACAACGTTTTAACCAATCTTCTTTGGGTTCGGGTAAGGGCTGTTTTTGCTTCTCACCGGCGCTGCATCTTTGGGTGGCGCTTTCGACCTTTTCCGCTTGTCTTCTGCATTGACATTATCAGCTGGCGTGCCTGTGCTCGATGACTGCCCACTGACAACCTTGAGGTGAGCACTGGTGGCTTCGGCTGATCGACAGATATCCAAACACTTTTCAAGCGATAATTTAGGCTCTTGCAACAACTTTCGACGAACACTATTGTCGGTGATTTCACAAACGAGGCGGTCGCGAATCATCTCAGCTTTTAACTCGCCAAATTCGCACGTTGCCGCTAACGCTCGCAGTGCCGCAGCGTAAACATCGATTGATTCGTGAGACTCTTGTTTGCGATTGTTGAACTTGTAACGGTCGTAGATCACATTTGTTTGACCAATACAATGGGACTTCCATAGATTCAGAACGACATTTATATCTTCTTTGTCCTCATCTGAGAAAAAGGGCAGGCCATTGTGTACTTCGAGCGCGTCGGGACCGATGCAAGTGATGAAAGTCGCTACACGGAATCTACTTTCCCTTTCGTTTAGCTTTGTGACGGTTTCGTAGGCGTCCCAAACTTGTTTCCATCTCTTCCAGTTCTCGGAGAGATTGCCTTTTAATTCCAGCCGTCCTGGTGGAGGTACGTTAGTAGTAAAAGTCAGAGAAGCGATCTGCTGTGTTGAGCCAGTGGCGTTCGATTCATCAGGCGGTGGAGGCATTTCCAAAAAATTCTTCGCGTTACAGGTCGCTCGTGAAGGTTTTAGGAGTTCGAAGACAATTTAAAAGAAGACTGCGGACACCATGTTGGGATTCCAGTGAAATAAACTATCACAAGGTAGTTGGAATCTTAAAGTTTAATAGAACGAAGAACTTACAGTGCAAGCGAATCCTAGCACGTAGTAAGACTAACTTGATTGGCTAACTCGAGTCACATGACAACAATCGATTGCGTGACAATAACGTTACAATACGCAATCACAATTTCTTTGATAACATGTCATGTTGAGCAGTAAAGGGACTATTCATATTCATTCACACTATGATTTGAGGAATTTTAGGAAGAAAGAACACAAAAGATACAAGTCCCAGTAACTGCACATTTTGGCCGCCATTTTCCTTGTTTTGAAGTCTCCTTTTGGCTTTCTGGGATAGAAAGGTACCAGGCCTTTCTCCCATGGGGTTTTACGAAAATAGAGACTTACGTGTTCACTTCACTTCCACCGCCGACATATTGAATTGTCTATCATACGATATACTGCTGACATCTCGTAACGGGCTCGAAATGTCCCCGATTTCTGGTGATGACAAAAATTTTTAGTATTATCATAGCAAAAAAGTATGATCCACAAGACCATAAAGCAACTCTCTTCCTAAGGCCGAGTGTTCCATAGAGATAACACCAAGGTACATCTTTTCGAGTAGAGGAAGATTGATTTTGAAAACTACTTCTTGGTCATCCATCTTGAGGACTATCCTCGCAACAACTTTTGTCTAACAGGACTCTGTCTTCATCATGTAGCCACAGTGGTCACAAGTGATCATATCTATGCATGTTCCTTGGATTACACTTTTGCTACACTGGACACACTCTGAATACTTAATTATCTTCTGTATGGAATCAACCTCGGTTATCTTGAATGTTTGTTGTGGCTCGAGGTCTTCGTTATTTGTTGGTGGATCACGTAAGAGTTGATCGTCAATAGCTTGAATAGCTGTACGCACAGTGGTTGCAAGCTTCTTTCTTCCACCCCAGATTTTGATTTGAACATTGGCAAAGTTATAAACTTGGTCTATGGAAATAGAAAGAAATTATGTAAACACGGAATTATTTTGGATATGTTTAAACAATGTAATACCTACCAGTTTTGACGTTCTCCATGTAAGATTCCCAAATATCTATGGGAATCCTCCCAGATCCATCGTCAAGAAACGCCTCCATAAGTTTAAGTTTTTTTCGAGGACTTCAAACTATACGTTAGTCTTTCAAACCAAAAATCTTTCCTTGAACTGTTACAACTTGCCATTCTTTGGAAGTATTGAGCCCATCTAACACTTTGATATTTGCCGCTTGAGGTTCTGTAGGCGTTTGATATTGAAATGAATATTCACTCTGTTGTGGAGTACTAATGTTATTCATGTTATTTACGATAATTTTATCCATCGCTTGAGTGTAGGTAATTGGGTGAGCTTAATAGGAGCGTGTCTTTCTTGACTTTCAAGAAGTAAGGGTCTTTTATGGGGGCTATAGAGCAGGGCCTCGACGTTCTTTGTCGCTGTTTGGAGTAGAAAGGTGCAGTAATCCAGAGTATTTCCTCTGTTTCTTCTGGGATGGGATAGGTCGTGGACATATCCGTTGGTGGTTTCTTCGACCAACGCGACTTTCGGCCCGAAAGTGTCTCCTGGTGCTTCCCATTTCTGTCTGCACAATGGCCGTTTGATAGATGTCGCAGAAGATTGTTTATCTGCTGAAGTAGTCCAAGCGATCTTTTCAGGTGATTCGGTCGAATTTTTGGAACTTTTGGAACGATCTAGCACTCCACTTTTCTAATTAGGCATAGCGAAGTGATCACGACAATTTATAACAAGGTTTTATAGTAGAATTTAGGATCCAAAATCCTTGAATTTGATTGGTTTCTTTCCAAACTTACCTCTTAGGAAACAGGGTAATCACTTGCAGGATCATATTATTTTTAATTAGTTAAAAATTTGTAGAAAATATTGACCAATGAGAACTCGAGAATTTCGATCCTTGATCCACTCAAAGCTCAAAGCTCTTCTACTTTGCAAAAGATGAAGTAAAAGTGCTTAATTAATTTCCCTCGCTGAAAAATTGTATTGTATATTAACATTTTCGCCCTTAATTTAAGTAGAAGCAGTGTGCTGTTTGTTTTTATTGTAAGAGAACTCTCTGTCTGAATGATTTCGTTTGAATAACATCGACTATTTCCAGGGCTGTCCTAATCCTGCTTTCAATTCGATCTCAATTTTTTAATTCTACGTTTAGAGACGTTGTTTCCTTAGTAGTTTTGGCATACAAATCATACAGATCGTTGTAGTAACAAGCTGCTTGGAGGTGAATTTATGAGCTAGTCAAGCAGTAGCAAGTGTCAGTACCGTGAAAGAAAAGGTATTTTGAATTCGAATGTTTTTATTAAATTTACTGTTTCAAGCATTTTCAGCAATAATCTGAAGTCATCGTGAATTTTTGCATGTTAATTTTGATTGCATCATGGTCAGAATAGTATACATTGGCCAAGTCGTTTTGAAATATTTTTAGGTTAGCAGATTTGACGTATATATGATCTAATAAACTGCCACAGGAAATGAAGGTCGGCTGCTGTATTATTTGTTCGAAATTAAAATTATTCATCAAAGATTTCAGTGAGAGTTTATTTTGAGAATTTAAGTAATTTACGCTGAAATCACCAAGAACTACATCAGTGTTATTTGAATTAAGTGTATGTTCTAAACTGGAAATGAAGAGAGAAATACTGGTGCACTGCTTACGATAAAGCAGTAAGAATGATGGATTTTGTTGATTTAATGAGTTTGCAATCACAAATTTCAACGCCTTGATTGATGAGATGTTATAATTCATGTTCTGTGATCTGAATATAATCCTTGGTACAAACAGCTAAACTCATAAATTTATCTCTTTGATGGTCCTGTCTAAATAAAGCATATAGTTACAAGTTCCTTCTTATTTCATTATCTGCATCATTAGGAAGTAGTCGTGTTTCTGTGAAAGCAAAGATATCGCTGTTGAATATATTTTCATCATATTCAATATCCATGCTGTATTTTCTAAGAGACCTAATATTTAACAGACTATCTGTGACACCAGTATTTGAAAGTGCCAACTCATGTTTAGAGGAAAGACTGCTTGTAGTTGATGAAATCTCTCGTAACCTTTCATATTCTTTGTCTACCTCTGGATTTGCCTTGACATGTTTCATTTCAATATTCCCAAGAATACCGGTATGGCGACTTAGTGCAACATATATTTGGCCATATATTTTGCGGTTACAGATACGTATGATGCACGATCCTTGCAGTAAAGAGCGCTATTTATGCTAAAGCGAAAATCAGACCTGAAAAAAATCAGGCCTGTACGGGACTCGAACCACTGACCTCTGCGATACTAGTGCAGCGCTCTACCAATTGAGCTAACAAGCCAACTGGGAGCAAGCCGTTAAGTTGATTCGTAATAAACCCGTGATGATAAATCAGATACAATGAATATATGAGGTTCACATATTTGAACTGCGGTATTATAGATACGTATGATGCACGATCCTCGCTGTAGAGAGCGCTATTAATGCAATAGCGAAAATCAGACCTGAAAAAAATCAGGCCTGTACGGGATTCGAACCACTGAATAAATAAATGACAGCATCGACGAAAATATCAATGCGAGAAACGAAAATACTCCCAAAACCTCCTAAACTATATTCTTGACTGTATTTGAGAGTTCAACACTTTTCCGAGATTTGTAGACTCTATGAAGAGATCATTAGGGGCTCTTTTCCAAACGACTGCTGCAAGAAAAGCGCGAGGAGCCAGATTTCGATCTCAGAAGTCACGTGATTCGGTTACGTAATCCTATGAAAGAAGATACAAATCGCTTGCAAAATCCAATTTTCAACACCGTTTCTCCTCGGCATAAAAAGGGGATGAATTAACAAATAAATTACTGTAATGATTCGCTTTAGCTCTCGCGTTCCAATAGGCGCCCCCTCTCTGATAATCACCCCTTTGAATTCGATTTTTGTAAATAAGCCCCCTATTGGGTAAACACTCGTATCCCAATAAGTGCCCCTATTCTGTTTCAGTGATAGCACTACCAGAGTACATGGGCATTGAGACTAGCCTTAATTTGGATTATCTTCCGTTGATTTCTGACGTAAAACAGTGGTCTTCTTGAGCGCACAGTTCCTTCACATGAATGACTTCGTCTTAAAATTGTGTGACGATTGCTTGGCTGGCCGTTTTAGTCAGGAAGGATCCAGGGAAAACACTAGAGTCCTTTTTCCAGTCTTCTTGATTCTTTCCGAAAAAGCATAAATCAGTTATTCCACTCCCGCTTGGAAAAGTGTGGAAAAGATGCTAGTTGTGAGCCATGATAATCACTGTTCACGCCAATTCCCTATCCACAGTATTTTAGCATCCATGCCATTCCTTATTTTTCAGTCGGGATCATTTGCGGTTCGGTGTGGGGATCATTTGCGGTCCGGGATCATTTGCGGTCCAATTTGGGGATCATTTGCGGTCCAGGATCATTTGCGGTCCTGGGATCATTTTCTCACCCGTACTCCGCTTTCAAACTTCGCAGCATTATGGTCAAAAGATTGACGATTCTCCTCGTACCTTCCATTCGAAAATTCATCCAAACGGACCCGAGCTAACCCTCGAAGAAAATCAAGATCCTACGGTATTTTACCGTCGAGGATGCGTAGCAAGATTCTAATGTGCCAGCCAGAAACCTTCACGCGGTTGCCCTTTTCTGATTGGACGACGTTAAACGATGACCGATTCAAAATACCTACAAAGTCGAATTACGACCGTGGCCATTATTTTAAGAACCCAGAGAAAGCTCATATTCTATCAATCGAGCAATAACACTGATGTACTTGCGATAAGTGGTTTGCACGTTACGTCATTGCCGCCCTGTTGGTGAACGTAAACAATAGATATCTCATTAGCTTCTTTTGTTGCGAAAGCGCTAACATCGATTTCATCTGTTTCCGAGCAAAGGAGTTAATTACCGACACCGGAAATCGTGACCAGGTATTCCTTGCGACTCCCCAAGTTTGTCCTGGCCGCCGCCGATCACTTCTTGCGTAAAAACTTACGAAACCTGTGAAGTGGAACTAGGATGGCTACTGTTGCTTGTCGATATTATCCGTCGGCAAAACGTAGAAGTCAGTATGAATGTGACCGATTCTTCCAGGGAAATTTTATTGTCTGGAGCTGAGACTTGTCAGGAGAGTTTCCTTGACAGCTGGATTAGACACCATGTTGTGAAACCATTTCTGAAGACATCACGTATTTTCTTCGCTTGTTTGGTCACATTTCTTCGCTTCGTGATGTTACAGTAACACGGGAAATCTAACCGGATTTATCTTCGAATATGAGCTTTCTGAGGGCTCTTACGTTAATGTCCACGTTCAATCCGCTAAAACCTAGCGCCTGTGCAGAAGTTATTCAGCACTGTCACAGGTCACGCAATCTCGATCGCAGAGACACCTAGAATAACATCCCTCTTTAATGGAAAGCCAATGTTATGATTTAAAGGATAAACAACAAAATTAAAGATCAACTGGGGTAAAGCATATTTTCAGTGTACAATTACACCTAGGTAGTGCATGGCTTTCATCGTCTTTATAAAGCCACAATGCTGAAATATGTCTGCAAATTGTTAGAAGAAGCGGATCGTCCAGCACGCGTTCGATTGTAATTTTTGCGGATTATAGTCCTTGAACAGTCGTAATTCGACTTTGTAGACATTTTACAGACTGTTTTGGTGGGGGTCTTACTTTGAAAACTAAGAGGGGTCTTAGTTTTCGAGATTTCGAAAACTAAGACCCCTAAATTTACCGTTAAATTTGACCTAAAACTCGGTGGAAAGGATCGAACAGGAGATAATTTGACAGAGTAGACCTGTTTTGGTTATAATTTGACTTTATATTTGGACGGATTCGATTTTAGGGGGTCTTAGTTTTCGTAGTCTCGAAAACTAAGACTGGTCTTAGGTCTTAGGTCTTCGTTTTGGAGGGTCTTAGTTTTCATAACACCCAGATTGCACCCCATGTGGTTAAAATTGCCATACTTCAGGCCACAACCGACTTATGTGATCGTTTACACCTTGTGTTTCAGCGACGATATGCAAAGACGTAAAGAAACATCAGGACGAAGAAAAATACTAAGTCGTTACAGATGCAAATAAAGAGCGAAGAAAGCAAGTTGAAAAGATTGGAACATGATAAGAACTCCAAGCAAGAAAGTTATCAAGCCAGCATAAACACTTGCAGGTGAAGTCCAGACGGACTTTGGGAAGGTACGTTTTTTATTGGGGGTGGGTCGGGGTATTTTAGTAATTTTTTGCCAAAAAAGTCGTGGCCCTCCCACTTTCCAGATTGGATTAATGCATGACCCTTCATAAATGCCTAAAATAAAGGATCTGACTCTCCCCCCACCTCCTCCAAGACAAAAATAACCGGAGGTGAAAATAACTGACCGGAAGTGTTGTTCACATAACCATGTCTGCGCACAAAGCAGTTAATTGCGTGGCGTTGCACGGTGAAAACTTGAAAATGGGCAAGGATGTGCGAGGAATAGAAAGAGGGAAATGCGCTTGTGGAGAATGCGAGGATTTCATGAGGTCAGATGGAGCAACTTGTGGCTATTGTGGCTGTTTGCCGACATTCTAAAAAGGATGCCTGCTACTCCTCTGACTCTGTTGGTAACACATCGGGTGCGGGAATAAGTGAAAATACAGGTCCAGAGAAGTGGAAAGATGAAGATCTGGGGAGGCTCCCGAACCCAAAGGGCGAATATACTGAGTTCTCAAATAGCATTTTGCCCAAATTCTACCTGTCCTTTTGGACCCCTTGTCCCTACAAGGAACGCTTTCGCCGCTGTTTTGTGACTGAAAGAAAGCGCCAGTGGGAAGTTCGCGAGGCGGTGAAAGCAATATATCACAAGTTGGCTTTTGTGACTTCTGATAATCCAGCGGCTGCCGGGAGATTCATGGAGGAGAATTTTAGCGAAAAGTAGTAGCTCAAGTAGTAGCCCGAGTAGCTCAAGTAACGAATCGTCATCAGACACTAATTTTATACCAGAGCCCCGCGCGGAAACATTACCGACGTCAAAATATGGACGAAAGCGGGCACGGGTCGAGAGAGACAATTACGTTTGTTGAGACAAGATAGTTTTTTGAGATATTATTTCGACATCTGTTTAAAATGATGTAGATTGATTTAGACTGTTAGCTTTGCTTGTATATATAAGTTTTAGGTTTCTGCACCCTTCGTGTGTTTGGTAACAAATAATTAAAAGTCAACTAACCGACATGGAGTAGTTTTTTCCTTGCCAAAAAAAAAAAAAAAACTGTGACACTCCCACGGCTGCGGATCAAACAGGTTTGACCCTCCCCAATTTGTAAAATGTTTACTATTATAATATTAACGTGAAGCTGTTACTACCCTCAGGACATCATACACTTTCGTGCTCTAGCCGCTTCCTGCGTGCTTTACTACAGAACAGAGCACAGTCAAGGCTTCTCTACTTGTTAAATTGTAGATACGGATCCTAGACGACGCTGTAGCTGGCCGTGGCTTATCGCCCAGCCACAACTACATTTTTTTTTATTCTGGGCATCAAGCTATATATACTGCCGCATGATAATAACAATAATAATGATAATAATAATGATGGTGATAACAGCGATATAGAAGGAAGGTAGATGCTAGTATATTGTTCCGAGTGTTGCTCTGACAATACATAAGTTTTTACTTTTTGTTGAGAAATTAAAGACGCTTAGGTTTACTAAGTCTACTGGGATTTTTCGCAAAGATTATTTGCCGTATAGGCAAGTGTTTGTTTTCTAGAGTTTGGGCGGACTTTAGGGTTATATAATTTTTTTTTGCTCATACAAAACCTGATACAACTGAAAGGCTTCTATATCGCTTCCGAACAGGGTTTAGAAGCTCAAAGCAAAGTGACGACAAAGTAAAGATGGCCAACCCAGTTTACACCAAGGAGCAGCTCAACTACTTCAGAGTTTGTCACATTGCCACGAATATACTGCCGCTAGAGCTGCGATTCATTTTTAAAAAACAATGGGACAGCCGTTACCAGGCAACTCTGGGAGAATGGAAAGACACCCCTCGAAATGGATTGGACTTCTACAACAATGAATCTCCCCATAGCCAAAGACGAAATGCTCGATTATTGGAAACTGTAAAAAAGGGAAGTACAGCGGAATGGGATTGTACAACGCTATTCTTTGCAATCCTTTATTCTGACTCTATCAGTAATGGACTGAGCGCAACACTTAAATCGAGTGTCGATGACCTTAGAGAGTTTCGCAATGAAAACTTTGCTCACTTGCCCTGGGGCCAGTTGTCTGAATTAGAGTTCAAACTTGCTGTTGTTAAAGTAAAGATTGCATTTAGCTTACTTGGTCTCTCTACCACACAAGTCCACGAAATCAGTAAACAGGGAAGTTTTCAGACAGAGGAGGTTGAAAACCTGAGGTGGAAATGTGAGGACCTTCACAAAGAACTCGAAGAAACCAAAGTGGAATTAGAGACGGCAAAAAAACAACGTCAGTTGGTTGAAGAACAACTGGAATCATCAGAGAAACAGCGCTACATAGTTGAAGAACAACTGGAAATTTCAGAAGAACGGCGAGAGGTCCTTGAAGTTCAACTAAAAGATGATATTTCCTCATTTTGCATTCTTCCTTCTAAACCATCCCACGAAATTGCAACTCGTGATGATGAGGTTGCTGAAGTAATAGAAGACCTGGATCAACTAAAGAGAGCAAACGAGAATCGTCTAAACTACTTATACATCACCGGTAATCCTGGAAGTGGCAAATCTCAGCTCGCTGGTCTAGTAGCCGAGAAATTCTACAAGAAAGTAAACTCAGAAATCAGCCCCTCATTTGTGATGACTTTGAACGCTGAAAACTTAGAGACACTTCTGGAATCGTACGTTACACTTGCGAGACAGGTGAAATGTCCTGAATATGGCGTTATGGACACCCGTAGGTCCAAGGGGTTGAGTATTGAAGAAAAAATCAAGAATCTCGAAGATTTAATTGCAACGAAAATTTACTTTTATTCATCGTGGCTTATGGTGATAGACAACGTGACAAGTGTCTCTGGTATACTTAATATCCTTCCTCAATCAGGAAATAAACAATGGGGCCAAGGGCAGATCATCATCACGACACAGGATACCTTGTCTATCCCTCCTACGTGCTCGGCTATTTCTCACTTTTCCATCAGTCATGGTATGAAACCAATCGAAGCATGGCGTTTTCTGGCCCATATTGCAGGTTTCGAAAACCCTGAAATGGAAGATAAAGTTGCAAAAGCTTTAGATTACCAACCCCTTGCTTTGGCTAGCGCAGGCACTTACGTCAGAAAGGCCCGTGAGTGTGATTGGGTCTCGAACTTCGGCTGGAAGGAGTATTTAGAAAAGCTAGAGACAGGAATGCGAGCCCTGACTGAGGAAGTACTAGCAAAGACTAACCCAGCATACAGCAAATCCATGATGGTAGCAACAAGGCTGGCCGTTGAAAAAGCGATAGAGAGCGACGTTATAGTGAAGCATTTGTTTACTCTCCTTTCCCTCTGCGCCCCTGAAGCATTGCATCTCGAAATCGTCCAAAATTATGTTTTGAATGTGGATGGGCATGCAGACAAAGAAGATGTTACCATTCATATCCAAGGATACTCGCTGCTATTGTTAGAAGAAAGAGGGAATAAAGTTTTCGTCCGTATGCACAGAGTTGTACGTGACGCCATCACATCTGTACGCATTAGCAAGGAGCCTCAAACCGTTCATGCTGCCGTTAAATCCTTCGATCAATTTTTAGAAGCCAAGCCATCACACACTTGGTATGACATTGGCTCTAATCCTGAGACAAAGCACCTCACTTTACACTTGAAAGCCTTAGCCATGAAGCTCAAACATGTTTTTACTTTCGAAGAGGAAAGCCGAATTTTCAGAAAGGGCGTTTTAAATGTTTTAGATTGGTCATCATGTTTCCTCCGGATTGGTATAATTTGCGAGAATCACTACGAATTATCTTTCGCTGACTTTTACTATCAAACAGCTTTGAAAGTTGTTGAAGCAATCAGTGACACTGTAGTGAATAGTGCAAAAATTTATCAAAGATTAGGTAATTTGCGACGGTCCATGGGTGAACTGAAGAGAGCCATCGAATATCTTGAACTTTCCATAGCCATTTACGTGGAAAAGCTTGGACCCGAGGATGTTAATGTTGCGATTAGTCATCATAACCTGGGGGATGTACTGCTTGAATTGGTTGACTTCGAACAGGCCACTGAGCATTTTCAAATTGCTCTAGAAATTTACAAGAAAAAATATGGAGCCTATCATGTCCATGTCGCGTCCATTTCTTACAACCTTGGTATTGTGCAGCATAAAATGGGTAACCTACGGCAGGCTTTGACACACTTTCATCTTGCTCGTGTAATACACGAGAAAATATATAGACCTGTGTATGTCAGTCTCGCACATACTTACCAAAACCTATGTACTGTACAGCATGGGTTGGGTAACCTGCAACGGGCTAAGGAATATCTTGATCGCGCTGTCAACATTTTCAAGACAAAGCTTGGAAGTGAGCATGTCGAAGTCACACAGACCTACCTAAACCTTTGTATTGTGCAGCGTGAGTCGGGTAACCTGCTAAAGGCCAAGGCGTATCTTGATCGTGCTCTCGACATTTTCAAGACAGAGCCTGGAAGTGAGTATGTCGAAGTCGCGCAGACTCACCAAAACCAAGATATTGTACAGCGTGAGTTGGGCAACTTGCAACAGGCCCAGGAGTATCTTGATCGTGCTCTCAACATTTTCAAGACAAAGCTTGGAAGTGAGCATGTCAAAGTCGCAAATACTTACCTAAACCTAGGTATTGTACATCGTGAGCTGGGTAACCTGCAACAGGCCAAGGAGTATCTTGATAATGCTCTCGACATTTTCAAGAAAGAGCTTGGAAGTGGGCATGTCAATGTCGCACAGACTTACCTAAACCTAGGTATTGTACAGCGTGAGTTGGGTAACCTGCAACAAGCCAAGGAATATCTTGATCTTGCTCTCGACATTTTCAAGACAGAGCTTGGAAGTGAGCACGTCAATGTCGCACAGACTTACCTGAACCTAGGTATTGTACAGCGTGAGTTGGGTAACCTGCAACAAGCCAAGGAATATCTTGATCTTGCTATCGATATTTTCAAGACAGAGCTTGGAAGTGAGCATGTCAATGTCGCACAGACTTACCTAAACCTAGGCATTGTACAGCGTGAGTTTGGTAACTTGAAACGGGCCATGAGGTATCTTCATCGTGCTCTCTGTATTTTCAAGACAGAGCTTGGAAGTGGGCATGTCAATTTTGCACATACCTACCTAAACCTAGGTATTGTACAGCGTGAGTTGGCTAACCTGCAACAAGCCAAGGAATATTTTGATCTTGCTCTCGACATTTTCAAGACAGAGCTTGGAAGTGAGCATGTCAATGTCGCACAGACTTACCTAAACCTAGGCATTGTACAGCGCGAGTTTGGTAACCTGAAACAGGCAAAGAGGTATGTTGATTGTGCCTTCTGCATTTTCAAGACAGAGCTTGGAAGTGAACACGTCAATGCCGCACAGACTTACCTAAATCTAGGTATCGCACAGTTCGAGTTGGGTAACCTGAAACAGGCCAAGGAGTATCTTCATCTTGCTCTCGACATTTTCAAGACAGAGCTTGGAAGCGAGCATGTAAAAGTTGCGCAGACTTTCGAAATTATTGGCAATTTGCACTACGAGTTAGGTGACCTTCGATTGGCTGGGGAGCTTTACGAAAGTGCTCAAGATGTTTTCGCGAAAAAGCTTGGACTCGACCATGCTAAAATTGCTAATTGTTATGAAAATTTGGGAAATGTTAACCGAGCCCTGGGTGACTTGCCATACGCCAGGGATTTTTATATAGCTGCGTTACAGATTAAACTGAAACAACTGGGATCCGAGCATATTGGCATCGCGCGTACCTATGAAAACCTAGGTGATTTACTGTGCGACATGCGTGAGCTGCGACACGCTAAAAAACACTACAAATCTGCTCTCGAAATTTACGAGAAAAAGCATGGATTCGAAAATGTTGTTGTTGCACGAACTAACCAAAACTTTGGCAAAGTACAATATGAGTTAGGTGACCTTCAACAAGCCGAAGCGCATTATAAACGAGCTCTAGACATTTACAAGAAATCGCTAGGAGGAGACTGTGTCGAAGTAGCGTCCAGTTACAACAACTTAGGCCATGTTTACTGTGCAAGAAATGACCTGGAACAGGCCAAAATATATCGCAGCAATTTAGGTGATGTACACCGTGTCGGCAATAACCTGCAAAAGGCCAAAACATATTATGAACAAGCTTTAGTGATCTACAAGAAAAGGCTAGGACACTACTGTGTCGATGTAGCGTCCAGTTATAGCAACTTAGGTGCTGCATGCCGTGCCAGCAATGACCTGCAGCAAGCCAAAACATGTTATGAACAAGCTATAGACGTTTACACGAAAACCCTGGGATGTGACTGTGTCGAAATAGCGTCCAGTTACAGCAACTTGGGTGATGTATACCGTGCCAGCAATGACCTGCAAAAGGCGAAAGCATGGTGTGAACGTGCTATAGATATTTACATGAAAATGCCATCGTACAACTCAGTCGATGTTGCGTCTGCTTACAGCAACTTGGGTAATGTATGTCGTGCCAGCAACGACCTACAACAGGCCGAAAAACATTATTTATTTGCTCTAGGTATTTACAAGAAAATGCATCGACCCTATCATGTTGATATTGATGTTGCACGCACCAACCAAATCGTTGGCAAAGTACAGTATCACTTGGGTGACCTGCAGCAAGCCGAGGACCATTTGCAACATGCTCTAGAACTTTACAAGCCAAGTCTAGGACTCGACTGTGTCGAAGCAGAGGTCACTTACTATATCTTAGGTGATGTATACCGTGCTAACAATGATCTGAATCAGGCCAAGGCATATTATGAACGTGCTTTATTCATTAGGGTGGGAAGGCTTGGACTCGAGCACATCGAGGTCGCGCGCATATATGATACCCTGGGTGACATCAACTGCGACTTGGGTGAACTACATCAGGCCAAACATCGTTATGAACTTGCCTTAAATATTAAGAAGAAGAGGCTTGGACCTGAGCATGCATATGTTGCACGTACTTACAGGAGCTTGGGTATTGTTGAGCAAAAGTTGGAGAAAGAAGCAAAGTACTCTGCGCAGTAGGACCGTTGACCCGAGCGTGTTGAAATAACGTATATGTAAATCATCTAAGCAATGTACGGCATCACTTGCAAGATCTTCAGCTTACTAAAAAATAGCACCTGAAGGCACCCTGGACATTGGACTGAAAAAGCCTAGACCCTTGCATGTTAATGTCGTGATTACCTACCTTAGAATGGTATTTGAATGTGATCTGAGAATTCGACCAAAACACCCGCTTAAGTTCGAGCCCAGTATTTTCATGTCCATCATACTCGCAATTGTGAAATCATGGGCAAACCGCTTGCTTTGAGTAACTTGCAGCACGGGAGGTACCGTCATGCGCGTAGTTTCAGTAATGAGTCGAAAAATCTTAGACCCGCCGATGTAGTTGTTAGGGATCGTTACTATAAATATTGAACAGCCTGATTTTAAGGAATTTGAGTAAAAACGCTAAGTGGCATCACAAACTTCTTTAAAACTCGACACTCTGAAAGTGTAGATTTCGTGATATATAAATATTATCTTTTCAGTACAATCGCAACTGTTACATACCCGATGTGATATATTGCATGAAATTTGTAGTATTTTTTTTACGTACTTAACAAATAGGCCAAAAAGACAGAAAAACAACAAAGTAACATGCTTATAAAGACAAACTGAAAGAAGTACTAAAGGGTAGAATAAAGGCGATCATTGAAGTGAATCGACTGGAGGATTGGTTATGAACTTTAAAGATACTCCCTGGCAACTGAAAACCGCGTGAGGCAGGGGATGGGACAGGGAAAAGAAAAGAATTCTTTTCCTAAGCTCTCGCTTTTCTTAAAAAACGATGTTAAAAAACGATGTTAAAACACGAAAGAAGAAGGAGCGAGTGTTCTATCATCATCAGTTTGGATGGTCCTAAATACGGTATTTTCTTAAATAAGACTTGTCTTTGCGATATAAATGACGGCATGGACGAAAATATCAATGCGAGAAACGAAAATACTCCCAAAACCTCCTAAACTATATTCTTGACTGTATTTGAGAGTTCAACACTTTTCCGAGATTTGTAGACTCTATGAAGAGATCATTAGGGGCTCTTTTCCCAACAAATGCTGCAAGAAAAGCGCGAGGAGCCAGATTTCGATCTCAGAAGTCACGTGATTCGGTTACGTAATCCTATGAAAGAAGACAAATCGCTTGCAGAATCCAATTTTCAACACCGTTCCTCCTCGGCATAAAAAGGGGATGAATTAACAAATAAATTACTGTAATGATTCGCTTTAGCTCTCACGTTCCAATAGGCGCCCCTCTCTATAACAGCTCCCTTGAACTCGATTTTTGTAAATAAGCCCCCTATTTGGTAAAGACTCGTATCCCAATAAGTGCCCCTATTCTGATTCATAGTACTACCAGAGTACATGGGCATTGAGACTAGCCTTAATTTGGATTATCTACCGTTGATTTCTGACGTAAAACAGTGGTCTTCTTGAGTGCACAGTTCCTTCACATGAATGACTTCGTCTTAAAATTGTGTGACGATTGCTTGGCTGGCCGTTTTAGTCAGGAAGGATCCAGGGAAAACACTAGAGTCCTTTTTCCAGTCTTCTTGATTCTCTCCGAAAAAGCATAAATCAGTTATTCCACTCCCGCTTGGAAAAGTGTGGAAAAGATGCTAGTTGTGAGCCATGATAATCACTGTTCACGCCAATTCCCTATCCACAGTATTTTAGCATCCATGCCATTCCTTATTTTTCAGTCGGGATCATTTGCGGTTCGGTGTGGGGATCATTTGCGGTCCGGGATCATTTGCGGTCCGGGATCATTTGCGGTCCGGGATCATTTGCGGTCCAATTTAGGAATCATTTACGGTCCAATTTGGGGATCATTTGCGGTCCAGGATCATTTGCGGTCCTGGGATCATTTTCTCACCCGTACTCCGCTTTCAAACTTCGCAGCATTATGGTCAAAAGATTGACGATTCTCCTCGTACCTTCCAATCGAAAATTCATCCAAACGGACCGGAGCTAGCCCTCGAAGAAAATCAAAATCCTACAGTATTTTAGCGTCGGGGATGCGTAACAAGATTCTAATGTGCCAGCCAGAAACCTTCACGCGGTTGCCCTTTTCTGATTGGACGACGTTAAACGATCAAAATATCTACAAAGTCGAATTACGACCGTGGAAATTAAATTAAGAACCCACAGAAAGCTCATATTCGATCAATCGAGCAATAACACTGGTGTACTTGCAATAAACGGTTTCCACGTTACGTCATTGTCACCCTGTTGGTGAACATAAACAATAGATATCTCATTAGCTTCTTTTGTTGGGAAAGCGCTAACATCGATTTCATCTGTTTCCGAGCAAAGGAGTTAATCACCGACACCGGAAATCGTGACCAGGTATTCCTTGCGACTCCCCAAGTTTGTTCTCCAATTTGTCCTGGCCGCTGCCGATCACTTCTTATGTAAAAACTTACGAAACCCGTAAAGTGGAACTAGGATGGCTACTGATGCTTGCCGATAATATCCGTCGGCAAAACGTAGAAGTCAGTATAAATGTGACCGATTCTTCCAGGGAAATTTTATTGTCTGGAGCTGAGACTTGTCAGGAGAGTTTCCTTGACAGCTGGATTACACACAATGCTGTGAAACCATTTGTGAAGACATCACGTTTTTTCTTCGCATGTTTTGTCACATTTCTTCGCTTCGTGATGTTACAGTAACACGGGAAATCTAACCGGATTTATCTTCGAATATGAGCTTTCTGAGGGCTCTTAAGTTAATGTCCACGTTCAAATCGCCAAAACCTGGCACGTGCGCAGAAGTTATTCAGAACTGTCACAGGTCACGCAATCTCGATCGCAGAGACACCTAGAATAACATCCCTCTTCAATGGAAAGCCATTGTTATGATTTAAAGGATAAACAACAAAATTAAAGATCAACTGTGGTAAAGCATATTTTCAGTGTTCAATTATACGTAGGTAGTGTATGGCTTTCATCTTCTTTATAAAGCCATAAATGCTGAAAATATGTCTGCAAATTGTTAGAAGAAGCGGATCGTCCAGCACGCGTGCGATTGTCGTTTTTACGGATTATAGTCTTTGAACGGTCGTGATTCGACTTTGTAGACATTTTACAGACTGGTTTGGTGGGGGTCTTACTTTGAAAACTAAGAGGGTCTTAGTTTTCGAGATTTCGAAAACTAAGACCCCTAAATTTACCGTTAAATTTGACCTAAAACTCGGTGGAAAGGATCGGACAGGAGATAATTTGACAGAGTAGACCTGTTTTGGTTACAATTTGACTTTATATTTGGACGGATCCGATTTTAAAGGGTCTTAGTTTTCGTAATCTCGAAAACTAAAAGGCCGTTTACACGGCAGAAAAATCGGGTACGGACGTGTCAAAAAAGTAGTACGGACCGCATAATTTTAGCCGTTTACATGGATGATGGTTTACCACGGGTCTGACAAAAAGAGGCATAAGGACCAAGTTAGCAAGGTTGCGTTTACAATGCAGTTTTTGGGGGACCGGACTGATACTAAATCCAAAATTACGAGAGAAATTCATGCGGTGAAAAAACCCCGAGCGTTTCATAACCCGAGCAGAGAAATACAGTCACTTTGAACTAAAGAACATCACATTTAAAGAATACAAATTGTCGATGCTCTGTTAAAATTGTTTTATAGTGCTTTTCCTGGTTATACGGAATTCCTCGAATAAGCGCTGCATCGGGGGTGCGGCGCTTATTCGGGTAAATACGGTAATTGTTGTAAACAAAATGGCGACGCGTGATGCAAGAAATTGGTCCGGACCCGTGTTTTTCTGGTTTTGGGGCCATAGACGTCTATGGCCTCAAAAGAAGAAAAAAACACGGGTCCGTATCCATCCCCCAAGACATGGTACGGATTGTTTACACGTGCAAAAATGTCAAGTCCGTACTCCTTTTTTGACAAGTCCGTACCCGATTTTTCTGCCGTGTAAACGGCCTTTTAAGACGGGTCTTAGGTCTTAGGTCTTCGTTTTCGAGGGTCTTAGTTTTCGTAATACCCATATTGCGCCCCCTGGGTTTAAAATTTCCATACTTCAGGCCACAACCGAGTTATGTGTTCGTTTACACCTTGTGTTTCAGCGACAATATGCAAAGACGTAAAAAAACATCAAGACGAAAAATACTAGGTCGTTACAGATGCAAATAAAGAGCGAAGAAAGCAAGTTGAAAAGATTGGAACATGATAAGAACTCCAAGCAAGAAAGTTATCAAGCCAGCATAAACACTTGCAGGTGAAGTCCAGACGGACTTAGGGAAGGTACGTTTTTTATTGGGGGTGGGGGGGGGGGGGGGTAGGCCGGGGTATTTTAGAAATTTTTTGCCAAAAAAAGTCGTGGCCCTCCCACTTTCCAGATTGGATTAATGCCTGACCCTTCATAAATGCCTAAACAAAAGGATCTGACTCTTCCCCCACCTCCTTCAAGACAAAAATAACCGGAAGTGAAAATAACTGACCGAAAGTGTTGTTCACATAACCGTTTCTGCGCACAAAGCAGTTAATTGCGTGGCGTTGCACAGTGAAAACTTGAAAATGGGCAAGGACGGTGCGAGGAATAGAAAGAGGGAAATGCGCTTGTGGAGAATGCGAGGATTTCATGAGGTCAGATGGAGCAACTTGTGGCTATTGTGGCTGTTTGCTGACATTCTAAAAAGGATGCCCGCTACTCCTCTGACTCTGTTGGTAGCACGTCGGGTGCGGGAATAAGTGAAAATACAGGTCCAGAGAAGTGGAAAGATGAAGATCTGGGGCGGTTCCCGAACCCAAAGGGCGAATATACTGAGTTCTCAAAAAGCATTTTGTTCAAATTCTACCTGTCCTTTTGGACCCCTTGTCCCTACAAGGAATGCTTTCGCTTCTGTTTTGTGACTGAAAGAAAGTGCCAGTGGGGAGTTCGCGAGGCTGTGAAAGCAATATATCACAAGTTGGCTTTTGTGACTTCTGATAATCCAGCGGCTACCGGGAGATTCATGGAGGAAAATTTTAGCGCAAAGTAGTAGCTCAAGTAGTAACCCGAGTAGCTCAAGTAACGAATCGTCACCAGACACTAATTTTATACCAGAGCCTTGCGCGGAAACATTACCGACGTCAAAATATGGACGAAAGCGGGCACGGGTCGAGAGAGACAATTACGTTGATTGGGACGAGATAGTTTTTTGAGATATTATTTCGACATCTGTTTAAAATGATGTAGATTGATTTAGACTGTTAGCTTTGCTAGTATATATAAGTTTTAGGTTTCTATACACTTCGCGTGTTTGGTAACAAACAATAAAAAGTCAACTAACCGACAAGGAGTAGTTTTTTCCTTGCCAAAAAAAAAAAAACTGTGATCCTCCCCCGGCTGCGTATCAAACAGGTTTGACTCTTCCCAATTTGTAAAATATTTACTGATGACCTTCCCCTTTCGAAGCCCCGGCCCACCCCCCTCCAATAAAAAACGTACCTTTCCTTAATTAACAAAAATCCTTCGAAGTATTTACGTTCTACATCGCACGGAACTTCAATTCCAAGCTGGTTATTAGTACAAACTGACATAAGGAAACTTGAAAAAAATTTGTGGTGGATAGGTCCCACAAAAAGGGGATATTCCAGATTTATTAAAGCAGTACGATGAAAGCAACAAACAGACAAGAAGTCTCGAAACATGTAAACCCCGTCAAGCGTTTGTGAAAACGAAGAGGGGTTACTTTTCCCGGGAGAGGAGTGCTTCCAAATTCAGGTGGGCCATTTTTCCCTGAACAACCGAAGTCATGAATTGAAGAACAGTACCAACTATAATTGGGTATCAAAGAAAGCCTCAAATCTGCGACGACCACTGCCAGTAATCTGACGACTAGTACTAGTACAATGACGGTTTTAAGTAACGAGAACGACCCGGATTACGGTCTGTCTTTATTGTTTGCCGCCACCGAACTACTTAAAAATTGAATTACATGTAAACACTTTATCAAAAGTTGACTGAAACGTTGTGTTTATATACTCACTGAAAACCTGGAGTTTGCGTTGTAACACCTGGATGGCTATGACATTTACAGGAGGGACCGCGACGGAGGTAATAGGGACAAGCGCAAGAATGGCGGTGTGGCGATTTTTGTCAGGAATCACTTGAAAGTACTCTCTGTTGAAAGGAATGAAGCGTTTGAGTTGATTAACGTGAAGCTGTTACTGCCCTCAGAACATCATATGCTTGTGGTTGGTGTTTACCATCCACCAAGTCTTAAATACAGCGAATGTGATCTGATTGACTGTATTATAGAGCCAACAGATGAATTTTTGGACTGCTTTCCAGATGGTGTCATCCTTTGTGGAGGGGATTTAAATCAGCTTGATTTGTATTCACTTACAACTTTATCCGGACTAGTTAAATTAGTTGGCTTTCCAAATAGGGGTGATGCGGTACTGGACGAATAAACCTGAGTTGTTTCAAACACCATTTCCATATCAAGCTTTGATAAAAACCGATCATGTGGGGATGATTTTACCACCGGGTAAGAAGCTTAGACCTGTTCGAAGGAAGCATACCTTCAGAGACTTCAGAGAATACCGTAAGATCAAATTTGAATCGATGATTCAGACGTGCGATTGTACAGCTGTTCTGAATGCCCCAGACATTGATGGTGCTACCAATACACTGAATGAATCTTTGCTTTCTCTTTTGAATACGTGTTTTCCCGTTAGAAATGTGACTTTGTCTTCAAGAGATTCCCCTTGGATGGCTCCCCTTGTCAAGTACCTGTTAAAAAAAAAGTTGACAGCCAATGCTTCTAGGAATGTGGCAAGAGCCACGGAGTTATCGAGGAAGGTATCGGAGCTTATTGCTGAGAATCGTATGAACTGGGGTCGCGCTGAGGCTACAGGAACTATGTAGTGGTGGCGCAGAGTGGATAATATTTCTCAAAGGAAAAACAAACCGCAGCTTGTCCCGAATGAGAGTTTTCTGCGTGGTCCAGTGAATGGATTTTTCGCAAAACTTTGTCAAGACGATAGTTACATGGAGCCTTCGTTCCTAGAAATCGATAGAGAAAACCATCCATCGCCTCGACTTAGTGAAACCGAAGTTATGATGGCTTTGTCTAAGATCAAAAAGACAGCATCAGGCCCAGACAACTACCCTACGGGTTTTGGAGAGATAATGCTTTACCCTTAGCTGCGGTGGTTACTTTTATTTGGAACTTATCTCTGTGTTCCTATACATGGCCTGAAGCATGGAAGGAGTCTAACATCAGTCCACTCCCCGAGGTGGACACGCCTTCGAACCACCAGGACTTTCGAGGTATTAACGTGACTCCTGTTATTGCCAGGTGTTTTGAGAAAACTGTTTATCATAAATTCAGTAAACACGCGTTTGTAGAAAATCTAGGCCCGACCCAATATGCGTACCGGCAAGGATGCCACTGCACAGATGCTTTGATCAATATGCAGTATAACTGCTTGAAAGCGTTGGATGAGAGGGATTGTAGATATGTTCGACTGTTTGCTATGGATTTTGCTAAGGCATTCGACAACGTGAGGCATAGTATACTTAGTGATTAATTAAAGGCCCTTACCTTAAATCCGTATACTATCAACTGGTATCTTAGTTTTTTACGAAATCGCAAACAACGGTTAGTATTTGGGGGTAGCAGCTATTGCTGGTATAATGTAAACAAAGGCACAACACAGGGCAGCGTCAGTGGCCCTTATTTGTTTAATTTTTTTTATTAATGATCTCGATCCTGTGAACTGTCCAGATGCTTCTCCTAGTAAATATGCTGATGATACTACGATGCAAGTTTTTGTAAACAAGCGATGTGCTAGTGATGTAATTTCGCAATACCTTAGCTGGTCAAGTACTAACTATATGCCTTGCAATCTTTCCAAGAGTAAAGAATTAGTTTTGAAGAAGAAGGGACCAGTAAATCCTAGTCCTATTGGTAATATAGAGCAGGTCGAATTTCTATTGCTACTTGGAGTGACTTTCCAAAACAATGAAAGATTTACAGAACACATTAAACGAAAACTCTTCGAAGCGAATAAGTGCCTCCGTGTGTTAAGGAGCTTAAGGAAGGAAGGATATAACCAAGCGGAAATTGATCATCTGTTTCAGTCTTTAGTTTTACCTAAAATTTCGTATGGTTTACCGGTGTATGGTTCGTATGGTTTACCGTATGTTGTTGTTGTTGGTGTATGCAGCCCCTGTGCCTGAACTTAATACTGTGCAGCGGTTCCTTCGTAGCTGTCATAAACGCAGTTTTATATCCTATGCTATAGATATATATGATTTGCGTGAGAAAACAGATAGGTCAATCTCAAAGAGGATTAGTTGCCTGCCTACTCATCTGCTGTACAATTTGTTGCCCAAAGTTAAAGAATCTTCCACACGTTTGAGAACTCAAACAAGCCTACTACCTTGTGCCAACACAGAACGTTTCAAAGCTAGTTATAGTAATAGACTGTAATTCAAATATGCTTCCGTTTTTGAACTTTTTAATTAATAATTTAAACATGTAAATATAGGTATTTATTATCCAACTACACTTAGACGAGTACAAATAACGCCATAGACGAGTACAAATATCACGCGGTATTTGTACTCGTCTATTGCAGAGTACCGGTTAAACAGGTTTTCTCGCATCGCGCAAGCGAAGAATTGGATTGTAGTTAAGAAAAAAAAATGTGTGGCGGACAATTTGAATCATATTTCTTACGACGAAGAGTCAAAATTCCTGGCAAATATAGATCCAAGTTTATTAGATGAATCGAACGAAGAAAAACAGCTTGACGACCAGAAAATTTCTTCATTTTATGAAGAAAATAGAAACAGCAACACAACAACGCGCCAATTCCGTACCGCTTCGCATACTTCTGTCAAGCACTCCCCGTAAATAAATATCCGCGAAATTCTCCCGCTGAAACAACAGTTTGACGTGTTGGATAATACATATATCTTATTAGAGGTTTTGTTGTGTAGTATCGCTGAGTATTTTTACTCGTTATTTGCATTTTGATTCGCCCTACGGGCTCGTCAAAGTACGGCACAACTCGTAAAAATACTCAGCGATACTACACAACAAAACCTCTAATAAGATATATGTATTTTTACTTGTATATTCAATAGACTTAAAGACTTAGAGACGTTGTAACACCTACGATAGACTCATTAGCAAATTAAGAAAATTATAAAGATTTCGCTCTTTCTTCGCCGACATTGATTTAATCTTGATAATTACTATGTTGACATTATTGAATGTGCATTAAAAGCATTCAAGGAACGTTGCGTTTATAAATCAAATACTACCAGATCTATTCATCAATAAGTCAATATACTAGGTTCTTGTTAAGTTCTAGGAAGAGAAATAAAACATGATCATTAATAAATGTGGTTTATTTACTGAGTTGATTTCATTTTGGAATTAATTGATTTATGACAGCTTATCAGAACCGATTAGCATAATGAGGCCCTAGAAATTACAAAAGTATTTCGTGATCCTTTCATTCTGATCCAAATAGTTAGTAAGCTTGAAAATTCCTCGCATGTCGTCTGGAGTTATTTCCTTGAGAACTTCCAGAACAGCAACGTGCAGGCTGTTTCGCAAAAGACTACGAAATTCATATCTTTTAAGAATTGTTTTGAGCTTGTGAAAACGTTCTCTGCTGGATTGAGTTCTGGTGAATATGTAGGCAAATAGACCAATGAGCACCCTATATTATCGAGTCATTCTCCGAGAGCTTGACCTGCCCTATGATGATGGATAGATGCGTTATTTACGATGACATGGTCGCCATACGGAAACGGATGTCGTCCATCGGGGGAGAACGCGTGAACAGCATATTGAAAAAAGTTTAAAAAGGTGAATGCGTTGCTTGCTCCATTGACAGTATTAGACCATCAAGTCCACACATGAGGTTCAATGTTACTGTTGGAGAGGTCATGTGCCGCATTATCTCCACTGGCGGCCGGAGTTCCCACTAAGCTATGTCCGTATCTGGGGTTTCCCACGTAAGGAAGTTTGATTCCGGACTCATCAAAAAACTTCAGTTTATGAGGATTCACTGAATATATGTAATCAATATAATTCTGACAATAGTTTATATTGGTTACAGAAAACTTTTCAGCTGCAGGTCGCGTCATCTTCTTGCATGTCCACTTTCCGTTTCCCATATCGTTTTGTACAGCTCGTCTTATGGCGGTGAAAGATGTGCCGCCGGCAACATTACAAAAAGTATCCACATGTTTGTATAGCTCACCTGTGGTCATCGATGCTCGCTCAGTCTTTAAAAATCTTGTTCACTCATTATCGTCGGGTTGAAGATGTTTCACACCACTGCTTTTGGCTTTTTCCTCTAGCTCGATAACACTGCTAGTAAAGTTGTTCCACATTTTTTTCACAGTGTCCTACTTGACCTTGTATTTTATAGCGACTTTGGAAAAATGTCCTGGAAAATACCCAGTTACAGTATCTCCACTCTGTTCAACTATATCTTGAAAAATATTCATTTTCATGTCTTCGGATAAAGCCTTTCCCCTGATGTAAACTCTTCCCGCTTTACTGCTCGTATGCTCTGCCATTATCACACCGCGACGAAGGAGAAAGGAATTTCAGGTATTTATCGACAAAAGTGGGCGGGGCAGCGATATGAAAATTCGTGCCCATTCCACACTACGGTGGATTCGGTTGTATTTTGATTTGAATAGCGCGGCAAAAAAATCAAGCAAGACTTGATATGCTCGTCTGAGTTTTCATATCATACCTTTCATTCTTTTTTATTTCTTTCCCATTTCTTGATACACCGCAATTGTTTTGTCTCGCCCACATAGCGGAATTATGCGAAAATTGTTCATTTCGCGGGTCAAACTAAGAGCCAAAGCACAATTTGCACGTATTGCTTGCCTGTGTTAGATTGTTGCAAGCTCAAGGGCTTGGTGGGATACAGCAAACGAGTTTGTTGAGGTCAACTCTGAGTCATCCTCGGAGACCCAGGGGCTGTGATTCGATTTCAAGTTAGGGCGGAAGGCCCCTGGGGAGATTGTCTTTCACGACTAGTTCCAAACGGTCGCGGTTGTTCTGGCATCTGATTGGTGCCAGAAAATCTGTTTTTTAGCTCAATCAGAGTGAAGTATGCTTTGGAGGCCTTTCGTGTGTTTTAGCACTGATAAATACAAGAAGCTCAGTTGCTCACCATGTTTGTTTGGGCCATGCAACGAAGCTTTGCTCGAGGTGAAAAGTTTCAGTCTCTGCACACAATGTAAGAGAAATCGATCAGATTGTCCGCGAAAACCTTACCGGAAATTGTACTGAATACTTTCGAAGGTATCCCAAAAGAACGTGTTTAAAAGTTTGCGTACGAACCTCGCGAGATTCGTATAAAACATAATGGTTGCAGGTGTTAATATGTCGCTTTAAACGTTAGACGAGGTGTAAGCTTAAATCTTTCTAGATTTCTCTTATATATTGCTGTGACTGAAACTTTGCCAATCCCGTAAAGTTATTTCGTCGCACGGGCCACGCAGGTATGTCGAGCAACTGGCGATTACGCTGACGTACCTTTCTGTGCGCGCCAAAATCTAACCTTATCACTTTGTAGTAAAGTCTTTCACAATATGGCCAAGGTTGCAGAGAACGTTGAGTTCGTGGACGACCTCCAGCAAGCGCACGAGAAAGCGGTATTTTACAGCCGTAAAAACGAAGAAGATTTAGATTAGTATCACCCATCAAGACAATTCTCTTCCCAGAGGCACTTATTTCATAATCTTTTAAACACCCTGTGGTCCTTGGGAGTTTATGTGCGATGTGTAACTATCAACCTTTGCTGTTCTCTGCCGATCTTCCTCTGTTCTAACTTCCTTGTTGGGTTCCTTGACTGAAAGGGACAAGTGGGGGAGGCCCATCTCCATTCACAGTCATGCGAGAGTGCTTAGCCAAGGTCTGGAAGAAGAAAGAGTGACAAAAGATCTTCAAAAACTGATTCATTGGGTTGTTCCACGGGAGCACAAGAAATGTGTCTGACATATGAGATATAACCTTTTTTGTCTTTTGACTTTGTGCTTTGTTCTCTACATGCTCCCATTCCCACAATACACTGCATATACCCTACTTTCCTAAATTCAAGCAACTAAAAGCAAATATTGAATAAGCGCAGTATGAAACGGGGATTATCGTAGCAATTTATGCCATTTTGCAAATAGTTTTGTTATTTGAAGACACAGCTTTGGTGTATACTTTTCTGGAAATGGTTGATTTTTTCCACGTGTTAGCACTGGGCACTTGGTTAAGGACCTCTCATTTATTCAAACATTTATAAGATTTCCAGAAACATCACACTCTCTGTTGTCCCAATTGTTTACACCAGTCCTTTAACTGTCTGATATCACTCCTTTAGAAGTTTCCAACTTGATCAAAGTGGAAAGCAACCCACATTAAATCATCGAATGACTAACTCATCCCATTTTGAGAATGTTTACTTCATAAGGGAAATACCATTTCTCACACACCACTGGTAGCCATGTCAAGCTGACCGCTGCAACCTGACCTTTATTGCAAATTCAAAGCTAATACATGTAGCATACACTAAGACCGAATATAACAAAAAAGGTTCCAGGCTAGTACATTATACTGGTATTGTATAAGCATTTAAAATCTTTGGGTGGGTGGGTGGGAAAGTCGGCAATGGCGGACGCAACAAAAACAGCTGCCTGCCCCATAAGTCACATGACCTATACCCAGGCCCCAGCAGCATATGAGAAAAACGTTTTTCACTTATTTCGTTCTACTCAGCCAGTGAAAAATTACTCTTCATCAGTATGTTATTACTCATTTGGCCGTTTAGCTCTTTTTCAAAATGAAATATGTACACCGCAACAAGTTCTAACCTTATTTAGCTCCCACTTTTCCTTCAGTTTCTCCACCTCTCCTCCTAAGACCCTTGTGTTGTTAGCATTCAACATCAGAAAGCTCTCCTGGACAGTAATGGAGCCTGATAGGCACACCTTGGTCCCAGGGGGGACTGATAAGCTGTTTGGACAAAAGACAGAAATTATAATCACGTCAAACAATCTCATTTGCAAACAAATTGAAAACTGGCTGCCTTTGATCATTGGTGTTTATAGTTGTTACTCCCTAGGTAATGTCACTAAAAAATTATTCTCAGTGTCGAATAAACTTTATTGTAGAAATATCTGTTTCTAGACATATCAATGTAGTTTTTTTCTACATTAATACTTGTTCTAAATCTTTCTGCTTAGGTTGCTATCTTTGAAAGTGAAAAATCATGTTGCATGTCTGAGCTGGCTTACAGGTTACCTACAAAAAAATTTACTTAATAATTCATTGTCGACTGCAATTGCGCACGACTTTTTCGGTACATAAATCATTGATAAATAAGCGTTGAATTACTTTACCTGTGGTGAATAGTTGTCCTTTTGCCTCAAAAATGGTTTTTATGAGCGATTTTGAATAAGTCTGAGTTCGGCATTAATGTAATGCATAAAAGAAAGACAAAGGTGGAAGCCTTGTTTTGAAAGGGTTCAAGCGCCCGAGCGATTTTCTCCCCGAAAATCGCGTCGCTCCGCTTTCAAACTTCGCAGCATTAAGGTCAAACGATGCACAATTCTCCTCGTACCTTTCAATCGAAAATCCATCCAAACGGACCGGAGCTAGCCCTCGAAGAAAATCAAAATCCCACATTATTTAAGCGCCTAGGATGCGTAGCAAGATTCTCGTGTGCCAGCCAGAAACCGTCACGTTTGATTGACCACTTCAAAATAACGTCGTCCCATTCAAAATAACGTTGTCCCATCAGAAAATTGCAATCAGCGTGACGGTTTCTGGCTGGCACATGATTTAGCACTTGATTGTAGATTCAACCAGCGGTTTTCCTATTCCAGTAATACTGCGGCAATTGACCGTTTTGTTCGAGGTTTTCCTTAATCGAGCACATGAAGACGTTGGCCAGCAACGGGCCAAGGGGAGAGCCCACAGCGACACCATCCGTTTGTTCGTATAAAACACCGTCAAACTGGAAAAGCTGGTTTTTTGTAGCTGCATAACAACAACACCGGACCCTTTATCCGGTCTTGGTATAAGAATGAAACCCTAGTCGTGGAGGTACGTCGATGACACCCTGACCGTAATGCCTGATAGGAAAACCGTTGGCCGGTTTCTAGATATCCTCAATTCCCCCCATCCTTGCCTCAAGTTTACCATGGAGGTCGACGGGTAGAATCCCTTCCCTTTTTCGGAACTGTATCACTTAACCGTGCACCAAAGATTGAAAGCAAAGTGTACACCAAAAGACCCAACACAGGTCTCCTTCTGCATTTCCAAAGTCATGCTGACATTAAGTACAAGCGCAGCCTAGTTAACACTATGGTGGATCGCGCTTATCGATATTCTTCTAACTGGTTATTCTTATCGGAGGAATGTGACCGCCTTAGAAGGGTTTTTCATACCTTGAAATACCCCAAGCCACTGATTGAATCTACAATCAACCGGTTTTTTAATCCTCGCAAGGATCATACGTGACAACACCCGCCGCGCCACGACTAACGCTAAAAAAGCTCCATACAATTCCTTAAACAACAAATATAGTGAAAATCAGACCTGAAAAAAAAAAAAAAAAAAAAAAAAATTCAGGCTTGTACGGAATTCGAACCACTGACCTCTGCGATACTAGTGCAGCGCTCTACCAATTGAGCTAACAAGCCAACTTACTGTAATGATTCGCTTTAGCTCTCGCGTTCCAATAGGCGACCCCTCTCTGATAAGCACCCCCTTGAATTAGATTTTAATGAATAAGCCCCCCCCCCAGTAAACACTCGTATCCCGATAAGCGCCTCTATCCTGTTACAGTGATAGGACTATCAGAGTACATGGACATTGAGATTAGCATTAATTTGGACTATCTTCCGTTGATTTCCGACGTAAAATAGTGGTCTCAACAGTGGTTGATTTCTGACGTAAAACAGTCTCTCCGCTATATTACGTCCACGTGAGTGGCTGGTCTCTTTAGTCGGGAAGGATCCAGGGAAAACACTAAAGTCATTTTTCCAGTCTTCTTGATTCTTTCTAAATAAACATGAAGGAAACACCTTATATTGTACTGTATTCGTTAAATGGTGCAAAATTACTATTTTGATTCGAACAGCGCGGCACATAAATCAAGCAAGACTTGATATGCTCGTCTGAGCTTTCATATTATACCTTTCATTCTTTTTTATTTCTTTTCCATTTCTTGATACACTGCAATTGTTTTGTCTCGCCCACATAACGGAATTATGCGAAAATTGTTCATTTCGCGGGTCAAACTAAAAGCCAAAGCGCAATTTGCACGTGTTGCTTGCCTGTGCTAGATTGTTACAAGCCCAAGAGCCTGATGGGATACAGCAAACGAGTTTGTTGAGGTCGACTCTGACTTGGTCTCTCTCACCTTTTCGTTCTTTTCGATGCAGATGGTGATAATATGGCTGACATATAAAATTTGAAGTGGTAAGTACAAACTCTTCACAACGTTTGATGAAAGTTCCGTTTTATCAAAAGCGAATGAAGGATTAAACTGATGTTATCAGACTAAGTTCTTCTGAAACCGGAAGTGTTAATCCTAGATACAAAGTACATCAACTGGCAGCGATACGTTGCCTCAAAAAACTTTTGACTGTCGATGTCACAAACCAAACACAGTATTCGTGCTAAGTTTGATAACTTAATCAGTCCACGGGATTTGTTAGATAATGACTCGTTTACTCGTGCAACATCAGGCACTCTCTCATTCGAAGGAGGGGCGCAGATTATTCCTGACTGAAATTCCATCCTGGGAAATGTACACTAAAACTGAGATGTGCGGAGACATCTGTCGGCCGCTTTTATGGCAAAGATTAAGTGCAACTGTTTTTGTCACGACAAGTTTCCAAACTAAAATACCTGAAAAAGACTATAGTGAAAGACTTAGTTAAAAGGACTAATTAGATATTGATGATAATATTTCCAGTTTCGATTTTATCAAATCGCAACTAAGTGAAAATTACAACCGTGACAAGTAAAGAATGCTTTGATATCGCTGTAACAGTTGATACAAGGTATCATTCAGATTTGTTCGGGTAACTGAAGTGGAATTGTTGGGAATGGCCTTTTTTAATAGGAGTTTTATTCTAAGTTAGAGCTGAAAGAGCACGTTTTGTCGATTGGATGGTAAACTTCACTCAAATTTGCATACATTGTGCGTCAGTGGCAGGTGTTTTTAATAAACAAGCATGAGTTATGGATGCTACCAGGAGAGACTTATAATTATTCAGTTTGCCTGGTTTTCTTTTCTTGAGAGGTCTGTAAATAACAACTTTCAACATTCAACTTGGGTCAGTAGAGGCGATGTCCATCGCTGCAATAGAAAATTGAGTCATCTGGATGGAAGCGAAACTAGCGAGGCTAACAAATCAATCTCAACGAGAACAAGGTGCTTAGGTTACAAATTTTAAATTTGAAATAGGAAACTGGAAACACACAACGTAAAATACAGCTGAATATAACTTTTAAAACACGACCCTTTAAATACACTTTGGAGAACGCTTGGGAGTTACGATCGCCGTTGAGATATTAAGAAAAGTCGTGATTACGATCGGGAAAGTGCTCCGTCATCATTTGGCTTGTGACGTCTCTGAATGCAATAAGTAACAACCAACCCTATTTATCAACCTTATCTTACGATTCGTCCAAAATTCAAACCAAAATAAAAAGAAAAAAATTTGCGAGCCCTATTAGGCCTCCACACGTAGCCAGCGTCATGAGAATATCAACTGTTCGTATTCTCTTGCTTGCGTAAAAGACATCTTAGCAGGTGGTCTTAGGCCCACAAGATACCTTTTAATAGAGGACCCCAAATGATCCCCTTGGAAACAAAAAACGTCAGTGCAATAGCCCGAGCTAATTAAAATGTAAAGAAAATAGAAACATCGACAAAAGACATATAGAGGGAGAAAAACGAGAGGTGAAGCATTTAATTTCGAAATATTAAACATTAGCCT
The DNA here is from genome assembly GCF_964205215.1 of Stylophora pistillata. NCBI lineage: Eukaryota > Metazoa > Cnidaria > Anthozoa > Scleractinia > Pocilloporidae > Stylophora > Stylophora pistillata. The sequence goes on from NC_142527.1 coordinate 4,232,768, forward strand.
GCTTGCAGACGGTAGTTTGTTTTCAAGCGCGAGATTCAGCGCGGCGAATATTCAGTCGCCATTCTGAACGGGTGGAAGATTTGGGACGAGCGACAAGGCGAGGGGGAGGGGGGAAGTTCTTCTTCCCCTCCCCCTCGCTTTGCCACTTGTCCCAGATCTTCAACTGTCCATTATGGTGACCGAATTTTCATCGTGTTGAGTCTCTTGCCTGCGTACAGACGTCTCCTATTTCCTGACGTCCCTTTTCCCGCGTGCAACAAAGGAAATAAGAGACGTCTACACGCAAGCAATATGTCTTGCACTTGGTTGTTACAAGCCCAAGGGCTTGATGGGACACAGCAAACGAGTTTGTTGAGATCGACTCTGACTTGGTCTCTCTCAACTTTTCCTTCTTTTCGATGCAGATGGTGATAATATGGCTGACATATAAAATTTGAAGTGGTAAGTACAAACTCTTCACAACGTTTGATGAAAGTTCTTTTATCAAAAGCGAATGAAGGATTAAACTGATGTTGTCAGACTAAGTTTTTCTGAAACCGTAAGTGGTAATCCTAGATACAAAGTACATCAACTGGCAGCGATACGTTGCCTCAAAAAACTTTTGACTGTCGATGTCACAAACCAAACACAGTATTCGTGCTAAGTTTGATCACTTAATCAGTTCACGGGATTTGTTAGATAATGACTCGTTTACTCGTGAAACATCAGGCACTCTCTCATCTAAAGGAGTGGCGCAGATTTTCCTGACTGAAATTCCATCCTGGGAAATGTACACACCTTCATTTAATCAGAACCGACGTTTCAATAATTATCTCATCTCTGTTACAATCGAATTGTACTCTGGTTTATCGTTGCGTTTGCTCTAATAGTTTCATTAAAATCGATGATTCAACTCTGTTAATTAATAATTTGTATGCATCCAAAGAAACTACAGCTGCAGTTATCAAAGCAGAACAATTTGAACGAAAGTCAAAACTACAACTTTCTCTTCAATGGCGATCCTTCCTGTGTTGTTTCGTAACTACAAGCTTTTAAAGTAGAAATATATGAAACATATTACTTAGGTATATTAAGCATAAATGAAAATGAAATTAGCTTGGATTTTTTAAAGTGGTAATCACATCACGAGATTAACCACATCACGAGATTACTGTGATGTGGTCTGGCCTGTTTACTGGGAAGGGGGGGAGGGGGCATCTTTAAAAATTGCTCCTTTATTAATTGTAAACTGCCGCCGGCAGTCTGGAAAAGTTCCCCGCACAGTGTTGTAAAGCGCGTTAGAGCGTTTGGAAATGCGCTATAGAAATCGATCTATATTATTATTATATTATTATCAAGCTGTCGCAGCCGTAGCGAGTTAAGAATAGTAAAGAATTGAAAATTCCCTAGGAGAAAGTAAATATGATATGTCTAAGTGACTTTAAATCAAACCATTTAGAAAACCCGATCACCATTTTCCTTCATCAAGAAGTTAGATGCAAAATCAAACTAGACTGGAGTGATGGGCCATATTAATATTTGCATAGGTGGTATTTTGAGAACACTAATCGAGTTTTGTGTCTCAGGCGGCGGAATCTTGGTTTGTGAGAGAGCTGGGGGCATGGCCATGGTAATCCTTGATTCATTAACTTTCAATAAAGAACTTGCCAAAAATTAGAGAATTTTGAAGACACATAAAATATAGAGTTTGTTTTAAATTTTACAAAGTAATCATGATACAGTTGTTGTTATTTAAAAGCCCATTTACCTCGTCAATTGTAATCTCTCATTGAAGCAGCACGGATTATTCATGTTTGATAAGTTTTCTTCGAAGGACTCAATGGCATTTTCATCGCTTTATTGTTACTATTACTCGATAATTAATTGGATCTGTTTCCCATTACATTACTTACAAAATTTGCGATTAATAGTACACATCTTTAAGGGAGCTACTGCAGTTATTAAAGCAGTAAAACTATTTGAACTATTTCAGAATAAAACTGAGATGTGCGGAGACATCTGTCGGCCGCTTTGATGGCAAAGATTACGTGCAACTGTTGTTATCACGACAAGTTTCTAAATTAAAATATCTGAAAAAGACTTTAGTGAAAGACTTAGTTAAAAGGCTAATTAGATATTGATGATTATATTTCACAGTTCCGATTTTATTAAATGGAAACAAAGTGAAAATCACAACCGTGACATGTAAAGAATGCTTTGATATCGCTGCTACCGTTGATACAAGGTATCATTCAGATTTGTTCGGGTAACTGAAGTGGATTACTGGGAATAACCTTTTTTTAATATGATTTTGTATTCTCAAGTTAGAGCTGAAAGAACACGTTTTGTCGATTGGATGATAAACTTCAATCAAATTTACATACCCTGTGCGTCAGTGGCAAGTGTTTTTAATAAACAAGGATGAGTTATGTAAATTATGGATGCTACCAGGAGAGACCTAGAATTAATCAGTTTGTCTGTTTTTTTTTTTTCTTGAGAGGTCTGTAAATAACAGCTCTCAACATTCAACTTGAGTCAGTAGAAGCGAAATCCCTCACTGCAATAGAAAATTGAGTCATCTGGAAGGAAGCGAAACTGGCGAGGCTAACAAATCAATCTGAACGAGAACGAGGTGCTTAGGTTGCAAATTTGAAACGTAAAATAGGAAACTGGAAACACACAACGTCAAGTACAGTTGAATATAACTTTTAAAAGGCGATCCTGTTTATGCGCTCTGTAGAACGCTTAGGAGTGACGATCGTCTTAGAGATATTAAGAAAACCCGTGATTACGAACGCGAAAATGCTCCGTCATCATTTGGCTTGTGACGTCTCTGTATGCAGTAAGTAACAACCAACCTTTTTTATCAACCTCGTTTTACGATTTGTCCAAAATTCAAAGCAAAATAAAAAGAAAGAAATATATTAGCCTCTTAGGCCTTCTCCACACTTAGCCAGCGTCATGAGAATATCAACTGATCATATTTTCTTGCCGGTGTAAAAGACAGCTTAGCAGGTGGTCTAAGGACCACAAGATGTCTTTTAAAAGAGGACCCCAAGTGATCCCGTTAGAAACAAAAAAAGTCAATACAATAGCCTGATCTAATTAAAATGTAAAGAAATAAAAGCTTTGACAAAAGACATACAGAAGAAGAAAAATGAGAGGTGAACCATTTTATTGCAAAATGTGAAACAGCCTGCTTGCAAGCGCTAGTTTGTGTTTTCAAGCGCGAGATTCAGCGCGGCAAATATTCGGTCGTCATTCTGAATGAGGGGAAGATTTGGGACGAGTGACAAAGCGAGGTGAGGGTAAATTTTTTACACGATTTAAGTAAACTTCTGGTTCTTTTTATTCCGCTCACATCCAAAAAACGGTTACCACAACAGAGAGAAAAAACAAAATACATATATATATATACATGCTACTTCTTAAAAAAGGAAAGTTTGAATAACAAAAGGAAAAGAAACACCTCGACAAATCATAGTTCAAATTAACTATTCCTGTGAAATATTTCAAATTTAAAATAACAACGGCAAAACATAATATGCATAATAACAACACTCCCACTTTTGACGTCGCTTATTTGACAGTTTTCATGCCTAGCTTAGCAAAAATTTTCTCAAAGCGGTGTTTAGGCGAAGGTTTCGTTAGGATGTCAGCAATCATCTCGTCCGTACCAATGTATTTCAAGGTGAGCACTCCATCTTGTACTCTTTCGCGAACGAAGTGTTAACGTTTATCGATGTGCTAGGTCCTGGCATGGCCCACGGGATTCTTAGCCATGGAAATAGCCCCTTGGTTGTCTTCATATATTTCAGTTGGTCCCTCGGGAGATTCTCCCATGTCTGCCAAAAACCTTCGAAGCCAGATTGCTTCCTGAATGGCCGTACTGAGTGCTACATACTCTGCTTCTGTTGTCGACAATGCGACGGTAACCTGCTTTTTGCTTAGCCAACTTACTGCCCCACACGCCCATCAGAACACGTTTCTAGAGGTAGAATGACGGTCATCCATATCACCCGCCCAATCTGCATCTGAATAACCAATCAAATTTCCATCAGCACATTTCTTGTAACTCAATCCAAGATATGCAGTTGCTTTCAGATATCTGAGGACTCGTTTTGTTGCTGTTAAATGATTTTGTGTCGGATTGGCACAGAACTTCGACACAACTCCCACTGCTTGGGCGATGTCTGGACGAGTTGTGATTGCAGCATAAAGTAGACTTCCTACAATCGATTGATACCAGATCACATCAACCGGTCTGTTAAAACCATCTTCCTTTTTCAGCTTGACATTCAAATCAGCAGGTGTAGACACCGGTTTTGCTACTGTTTACCCAAACTTCTCGAGCATATTTTCGACTGACATAGTGCCCTTGATGAACGAAAACTTACTTGTTTGTCACATCTTGAACGATACAGACTCCGACATAATAATCCAGCTCTCCCATATCTTTCATCTTAAACTGCAGCTTTAGACTGTTCTTGACACTTCTGATCTCCGTGATGTTTCTCGCTAGAATCATCAGATCGTCAACGTGAGCTCCAATGATAGTTAATGCATCCTTTCTGATAAATACGCAGGGATCTGCAGAGGCTTGAATAAAACCAATCTTCTCAATGCACTCCCGAAAAACTTTGTTCCAACAACAGGAAGACTGCTTTAACCCACACAGTGACTTCTCTAGCTTGCATACCAGATGCTCCTCCCAGGTTTCACGTATCCTTCCTGCTGCTGTATGTAAATTTCATCATCAAGTTTGTCGTTGAGAAAAGCTGTTTCTACGTCCATCTGGTGAATCAGCAAATCATTCTGAACTGCAAACGCTAGCAAACAACGTATTGAAGAGAAACAAAATACGGGCGAAAAGGTTTCATCGTAGTCAATACCATATTTATGGGTGTAGCCCTTGGCCGCTAGGCGTGCTTTGAATCGTTCCTCTGTACTGTCGCAGGAGTGTTTCAGTTTAAACACCCATTTGCATCCAGCAGCTTTTCGACCCGGAGGTAATTCAACCAACTACCATGTCTTGTTTTCAATCAGCGAATTGTATTCTAAATTCTTCGCGACTTTCCACTCTGCAGCATGATCACCTGATCTTGCTTCTTGTATAGATGTAGGTTCATCAATCCAAGAAAGATGATGTGCGACATGTTGTAGGCGGTGAGTTGCCGTGTCTGCGTATTCGTCATAACCATATCTGACGGGTGCTTTTCGTGTTCTTACTGACCGTCAAGGTTCCCCTGGCGAGTCTCCTTCTAAATTCTTCATTTCTTCTTGTTCTCCTTCATCTTTTCTAGGAATTACTTTGTTTTGCTCTGCTTCCTTGCAGCTTGGGTCTGGCTCTGTTGTCATGGCTCGCTTCTAGCCTAAATCGTTTTAATTAAAGTCCACATCTCTTCGGATATACATCTTTCGGTTCCTCTCATCAAAACGACGATATCCCTTAGACGTTAAGCTGTAGCTCACAAAACGCATCTTCCTCGATTTCTTGTCAAGCTTTCGTCGTTCACTGTCTGGTACGTGGGCATAGGCCATACACCCAAATACACGCAAGTGGCCCACATCTGGTTTCCTTCCATACCACCGCTCATAATGAGTTTCATTCTCTTTTAGCGACGTCGTGGGAAGGCGGTTTCTCACATAGGTAGCTGTAGAAGCGGCTTCAGCCCAAAAGACTGTCGTCCGACAATGCCGCATGCGTGATCATCAAACGTGCCGGCTCGATCAAAGTCCGATTCATTCTCTCTGCTACACCGTTCTGTTGGGGTGAGTGTGGTACCGTCAGCTCATGTTTAATTCCTTTCTCCTTCAAATAGTTCCGCAATTCAGTAGACAAATACTCGCCGCAATTATCCATTCGCAAAGTTCCTACTGCTTTACCGACATCGTTGGTAACTGAAGCTTCAAATTCTGTAAACTTCTCCGACACTTCTAACTTGTGTTTCATGAAGTGTACAGCGCAGCACCTAGTGTAATCATCAATAAACGTAACAAAATACTCTGCTCCTCCAATCGATGGCGTGTGCATAGGACCGCAGACGTCATTGTGCACGAGCTTTAGTCTTCGCGTCGAGCGGATCCCTCCCACTGCGGGAAACGGTTTTCTACACATCTTTCTTGCCAAACATACTTCGCAGAAGGACAGTTCAGTCATTTCCTTGATGTTAATCCTTCGTACAGATTCACTCTCGACACATTTCTTGAGGCGTAGCTCATGTACGTGTTCAAGACGTTGATGCCATAAGTTGCTACCCTGAGATGACTCAACTGAGACATGCGCAGTGTCCGTAGTCGTTGCAAATTGACAGTCAAGTTGATAGAGTTTATCAACCAGTGATCCAGTGATTCCACGAAGCTCTCCATTTCCATCCCAAATACAACATTTTTGGGGACCAAACTCTACAGTGTTGCCCTTAGAAACTGCAGCTCTTACAGAAAACAGGTTGCAAGTGAGTTTAGGCACGTACAGGACATCATATAAAACTGCTTTCTTGGATTCGGTTGCTGGAACAGCATATTCATTCGACCATCACCTAGCGCGACATTTTCAGGCTAGGCAAATTCCTGGAAATTCACCAAAACGTGCTTTTTTGTTGTCATATGACTTAAGGCGCCCGAGTCGATAACCCATGGACAACAATTTTTGTTTGTAGACTCCACGCTCTAAACAGACGCCAGAAACCCAGTAACAAACGTCTTCACCTTCGAAGTCAAAATTACTCGGTCGGCGTCCGTCACCGTCGACTATTTTTGCTTTGTGCCATTTAAATTTCTCGGGACAATAACGGCAAATATGACCCACATCACCGCATTCGAACATGTTAACTGCTTACGGGGCGGATCGCTTGGACAATTACGGCGAATATGACCCACATCACTGCATTCGAACATGTCAACTGCTTACGAGGCGGATCGCTTGGACAATTACGGTGAATATGACCCACATCACCGCATTCGAACATGTCAACTGCTTACGGGGCGGATCGCTTGGACAATTACGGCGAATATGACCCGAAGCACCACATCCAAAACATGTTGGCCGATCGCGTGGTGTATCTCTCCTAACGACCCCCGTTAGCGCTGATTCAGCTTCATTCAACTGACCGGATAGCTCAGATTGCTTCATTTCTTCGTGATAATTTGGATATATCAACGAAGTTGAAATGGTAAATTAGCCACCGTAATGATTACAAAAGCTGACGTTTCGAGCGTTAGCCCTTCGTCGGAGCGAAAGGGCTAACGATATATCCAAATGATTTCGTTACTCCCACCGACGCAGCCCCAAACAGTTTCTTTCGAAACTATCAGCCTTTATTCATTTCTTCGCGAATGAGTGCTTGCTGGACATAATCCAGGCTAACTCCATTCACTCTTGCCTCGATAGCAGTGACAAGGGTCGCGAAGCTTCTCGGCAAACTTCCTAACAAAGTCACAACTTGATCCTCTTCGGAAATGGGCGCTCCAATCGCAGCAAGTTTATCGGTGATATCTTTCATGAGCTTCAAATGTTGTTCCACCGGTGTACCTTCTTTCATTTCGGAACGAAAATAACTCTTCTTTAAAAATAGTTTGTTCGCGAGTGTCTCTCGTTCAAAATGTTTCCTTTACGCATCTCACGCTTGCTTTGGAGCGCTATCAATCGCCAACACAATTGTCGAGAACGACTTTTGTAGCCTCGATTGGTGAAGTGCTTGTGCCGATGGAGTTGCATCGTGTGCGAGGACTTCTAATCCCTTCTACCAAGCTCCATAATCCTTTCGCCAACAGTAAATGTTTCATTTGAAATTTCCAAGTGTTCCAATTGCTCCCGTTAAGTTTGTCGATCGACAACTTTTCCTCCATATTTCATTCACGTACTCCTGGGCCCATAACCTAATGTTTTTTACACGATTGTAAAACGATGAAACATGAAGCAAACTTCTAACTGTTCCAGCTTTCATGTAGCGACGTTTCGGTCGTCGGCCTTCTTCAGGTGGAAGGTATTTTACATAAAAGCTAAAAACTAAAAATCCCTTTTGCTTCATGTTTCATCGTTTTACACTTACTTCAAATTTACATTGAAGCACTGTATCCTCCTTGGATCCTTCTACTGGGAGCTCATCGTTGGGTGTACCTTTTTATTCTGTATATATATATATGCTAATTCCATAAAAGAAAGTTTGAATAACAAAAGGAAAAGAAACACCTGGACCAATCATAGGTCAAATTAACTACTCCTGTCAAACATTTGAAATTTAAAATAACAACGGCAAAACAAAACATAATATGCATAATAGCAACACCAACTACTTACTGTGATTCATGTGCAGCGTGACCTGGGTGCAATAGGCCAATGGCATTTGAATGTGCTCTGCACATTAGATTCAAAAACTTTTAAATTGACAAGAGAATTTTGATATTCATCGTATACGCAATTAAGTAATTAGGTCAAGTGAGCGAACCGCGTTTTTGAGTTACCTCCAGCACGTTGCGAACCCAAAGTGATATTTTCTTTTTTTTTAAATGAGACCGCTTTTCTCTACGAAATAGCTTTGAAAATGATCGCGTCGATGCAAGTATCCAGTCGTCCTCGGTAAAAAGAGGATGAATTATTAGCAATCAAGTAATGATAAACTTTAGCCGGTGGATAGATTAATTTCAAAGAGACAATTATATTTTCTTCGAAATGAGCTGTGTTCAAATGTAAGTTTCGTGTCATTATTTATTTGATGTTTCAAATGAGTGCTTAGCATTTCCTACATATCAGGAGAATATAAGTCCCAACGGCCTGTTTTTTATTGTCCTCTACCTGTATTAAGAGGTCAACGGAAGCTCAAATAAAACTAAGAATAAACTTTCAGGTAGTTTTTAAACCATGTTTCTCTTTCAAAATCAAAGTAAGTAGTATTTTCGAGCGAGATTCTGTACATTGATTGGTCAACTATAACATATAGTGGCCTTGTTTATCATTTCTTTTTTTCTTTTTTTTTTTTTCATGATACCCTTAGTCTGTGGAACCAGTTTTAAATGGTCAACCTATATTACATGGCCATTCCCCGTCGGTGACCGCTTCATGCAGGTCCGACATTTGATGGAATGATGCGAAAATCGATCATAAAGGATTTTATTTCGCTATTCAAATCGAAAGCCAAAGAACAATTTGCATGTATTACTTGCCTGTGTTAGATTGTTACAAGCCCGAGAGATTGATGGGATACAGAAAAGTAGGTTGTTGAAGTCGACTCTGAGTTGGTTTGTCTCAACTTTTCCTTCTTTTTGACGCGGGCGGTGATCATGTGGTAGGCATTAAAAAGGATTAAACTGATGTTTTCAGAAGAAAGTTTTTCAACACCGAAAGTGGTAATCCCAGATACAAAGTGCATCAAGGGGCAGTAATACGGTGCCTCAAAAAAGCTTTTGAACGTCGATGTCATAAACCAAACAATATATTCGCGTTAAGTTTGATAACTTAATCGGTTCACGGGATTTGAAAGTTAGTACTGACTTGTTTACTCGTGCAACATCAGGCATTCTCTCATCCGAAGGAATTGTGCAAATTACTCCTGACTGAAATTCCTTACTGGGAAATGTGTATACCCTCGTTTAATCAAGACCGACTTTTCAAGAATTATTTCATCTCTGTTACAATCGAATTGTACTTTGGTGTGTTTGTCGTTGCGTTTGCTCTAATAGTTCCGTTGAAATCGATGATTCAATTCGGTTAATTACTAAGTTGCATACATTCAAAGAAACTATAGCAGTTATCAAAGAAGAAGAATTTGAACGAAAGTCACAACTAGAACTTTGTCTTCAATGGCGATCTTTCCTGTGTTGTTTCGTTACTAAAAGTTCTTAAAGTAGAAATATGTGAAATACATTCCTTAGGTGTATTAGCCTAAATTATTTTATTTTTCAAGTGGAAATGAGGCTGTCACAACCGTGGCGAGTTAAGAATATTTTAGAATATAAAATTCCCTTGGAGAAAGCATGTATGATGGTTGTCCAGGTGACCTTAAAGTAAACCATACGGAATACTCGATAACTGTTTCTCTCCAACAAGACGTACGATGCAAAGCGGTGGGCATTATTAATATATGTATACCTGCAATTTTGACAACACTAATCGAGATTTGTGTCTCCGCAGAAGGTGGAATCTTGGTTTGTAAGGGAGGGGCATGGCCAAGGTAATCCTTAATTCATTAACTTTGAATTAAGAATTTGTCAAAAATTAGAGAACTTTGAAGACACTCATATAATGCAGTGTTTGTTTCAAATTTGATAACGTAATCATAACACAATGTTTGTTATTTGATGGTCCATTCACCTTGTAAATTGTAATCACTCATCCAAACAGCACGGATTACTTATGTCTGATAAGTTTTCTTAAAAAGGACTCTATGGCATTTTAATCGCTTTATCGTTAGAATTACTTGTGATCAATAGCACACATCTTAAGGGAGCTACCGCAGTTAAAGCAGAAAAAGTATTTGAACTATTTCAGAATAAAACTGAGATGTGTTGAGACATCTGTCGGCCGCTTTGATGACAAAGATTACATGTGACTGTTTTAGTCACGACAAGTTTCCAAACTGAAATATCTAAAAAAGACTTAGTTATGTATATTAGACATTGATGAGAATGTTTACAGTTTCGATTTTATCAAATGGAAACAAAGTGAAAATCACAACCGTGACAAGTAAAGAATATTTTGATATTGCAGCTACCGTTGAAGGTATAATTTGTTCGGGTAACTGAAGTAGAATTACTGAGACTAGGTTTACACTAGAGGAAATTGTTCCGGATTCGTGATGAATCCGAAACGTTTTAGTACCGGATTCATTCTGCCGTTTACACGAAAGTGGACGAATCCGAAATAAAAACATCACGGTTTGGTCGTGTCTCCGGAGATTTTGAATCCGCAATTTAAAGTGGGAACTTTGAATCCGATAACTTTTGAATCCGGAAAGTTTTGTCGTGTAACCGCTTTTTTTCTCGAATCCGGATATTATTTCTACCTGCAATCTTTTGAGTTTGCGGTGAAACCAAAATGGATCTGGTGCTAACATTGCTGGCGGTCTCCGGTTGCCTAATCTTGTTGCAGGTTCAGGCGATAAATTTTATCATGTATACCGCAGTATTTCTGAAGAAACGCAAATTATTATTGCAAGGAAGTTTAACGTCAGCCACACTTAATCGCCGACGACGTAGACTGCTTGGCATCTATCCAACTCAAATTTGCCTCAATGGCATCTGGATCTACTCTAGCCTTTTTTGGGGGAGGCATTTTCACTTTGTCGATCGAACTACGAAACAACACTGGGCTTGGTAACCATTCCATTTCGAGTGTTCCCGGAGTTGTCGTTGTGCGTAAACGGTCAGGAATCCGAATATCTTTTCAGTGTAAACGCCTACAAATCCGAATACTCCAAAATTGATGAATCCGGAAACATTTACGAATCCGGAAACTCTCCTCTAGTGTAAACCTAGTCTGAATTACCATTTCAACTTTGTTGATATATTCAAATTATTTCTTTACCCCCACCGACGCAGCCCCAAACAGTTTCTTTAGAAACTATCAGCCTTTTTAAAATTACTGGGAATGACCTTTTTTTGACATGATTTTGTATTCTCACGTAAGAGGTGAAAGAACACGTTTTGTCGATTGGATGGTAAACTTCACTCAAATTTACATACACATCGAGTCAGTGACAATTGTTTTTGATAAACAACTATATCTCATGTAGATCATGGGTGCTACTAGAAGACCTAAATATACCCAGTTTGTCCGGTTTTCTCTTCGTGAGAGGTCTTTAAATGACAACTTTGAACTTTCAACTTGAGTCAGTAGAAATTTTATCCAGCACTGAGATAGAAAAAATCAGTGAGTCATCTAAAAGGAATCGAAACTGGCGAGGCGAACAAATCAAGCTTAACGAAAACGAGGTGCTTAGGTTGCAAATTTGCATGTAATATAGGGAATTGGAAACGCGCAACGTCAAGTACAGCTGAATTTATCTTTTAAAACACGACCTTGTCTATACACTTTGGAGAACGCTTAGGAGTTACAATTGTCGTTGAGATATCTAGAAAAGCCGTGATTACGAACGTTTACGTTGCGTGATGACAAATAGTGATCATGATGAATTAATCAACCCGACATTCTCAAAGATTAAACCATGCATGAAATTAACGGGATCTATTCTTTTTTTTTTTTTTCTTTTTTTGAGTTTTTTGTTTCCTTATATCTGTAAGTGTTTCTTGCAAATCTGACGGGTGATACCAAACTCGTGGATATGGTAAACGGACAATAGATAGTGATATATTCCGTAAAGCACTTTATTATATGGCTGTGTCTCACAAGGACCGGGAACTACCGAATTCACGAATTTTTTTGCCTGAAATCAACATTGAAAGCGGTCTAGATTTCCCATCTAGACCGGCATCTAGACCGGTCTAGAAAAAAAAAGGTACAAAGAATATAAAAAATTGGCAAACAAGACACAGCCATATAATAAACATCTTACCGAGCTAGGTCGGTCTGTATGGGAGAATCTTGAACTCGATCGCTGGTACAGACCTCGCTGCGTTCGGTCTGTACTGGCGACCTCGGTCAAGATTCTCCCATACAGACCTCCCGCTCGGTTAATAAGAACTAACTAACTACAAATCATGATTTTTTGCTGTGAGTGAGGTAGTATCAAGTTGCACTCATGTATTAGAGTTTGGAAACCCAATTTTCTCATCTCATTTTCTTCTCTTCTATTCCTTGTTTTGTTTTTTATTTCAGCCCAGTCATAACCGCTTCTGTTCTCCGTTTCTCTCTCCCCGTTATAATTTTCTTATTATTTATCCCACTCTTCCCCGGAGCGTTTTGTAGTTTTTGTGTATTTTGATTTTAAAAAGACAATATTTTGGTTCCTTTCCGAACGATCATTTCTCCAAAGTATACATGGGATCCCTGCAGTGGAGCTAGCTTGAGGGGCTTCCCCTCGTAATTTTCCCCCAAAAAGATAACGGCTTTTAAAGTCCTGCCAGCAATTGCGTGACACACTTGTCATCAAATTAAGCAGGCTGTGTATCCTTAATATGCAATACTAGACGCTCGAGGAGCGTTCACTCGGGCTTCTTTTATAGCCATGGCATTCACACAAAACACGAGTACGCTTGTAAATTCGTGCAATCAAATTCAATAGCACGAGCATGCTTCAATTTTCCATTGTACACGCTGGTGACGTCGGCAAACAAATGCCTCTAAGGTGGCCCAGAAGGGTCCACCGTAGTACGGACTTTAACATTTTTCATTAAGAAACGGAAAAAATTTCCGCAGAAAAGTTAAACTAGATATGGCAACAAGCGAACAACCCGATGAAGATCTGCCTACTTTTTATTTGGGAATGGATTTTGTAACTCCCAAGAAAGAACCCAGAGAAAGGGAAAACAAAACAATCAACACCGGTTTCATCTCTTTTCGCAAGGCATATGGTATTGCGTGGACTGGACTGGACTGGACTGGACTAGTAAAACGCGGACTAGTAAAGCGCGGACTAGTAAAACGTGGACTAGTAAAACGCGGACTAGAAAAACGCGGACTAATAAAACGCGGACTAGTAAAACGCGGACTAGTAAAACGCGGACTAGTAAAACGTGGACTAGTAAAACGCGGACTAGTAAAACGAGGACTAGTAAAACGCGGACTAGTAAAACGAGGACTAGTAAAACGCGGACTAGTAAAACGACAACAACAAACAGTTACTTTTCCAAAAAATGTTCGAAAATTTGCTCGGAAGCCTTTTAACTACCTTTACAAATAAAAATCTTTCGTTGAAAGTTTTCTCTTTAATTTGAAGAACCCGAATGATTTTAGGGCTACAATTACGAGTTTATTTACGGGAAAATCCTCCTTGCACTGAACAATTTTATAGCGAGTGAGTTATAAAGAAAACAAACGTTATTCAAATTAAAGAGAAAGCTTTCGCCGAAATATTTTTATTTGTCAGTGTAAAGATAGTTAGAAGGCTTCCGAACAAATTTTCAAACATTTTTTTGAAAAGTAACTGTCACGATGTGACACCTGTCAATTGAAGCATACGCTTTTGAAGAAACAGCAGTACTTGTGTGACAAACACACACGTGTTAACTGATCATGCGACGATTTTCTCGTAAAGAGAAAAACAGAGATCTTACGAAAAATATTTTTTATTTCCAACGACGATTAATCTTAGAAGATTTACCTCTGTTCCGTTTTAAAATGTCACGGAAAGTGAAATTGTAAGTGAATGCAAATATGTGTTTCCCGCTCTTTTTGGTTTTTATCTTTTTTCACACGCACGCACAATTGACAACTTTGTCCGCAACGGACGCGGGTCCTTTCGTTTCAAAAAAATTTGGCAAAATCGGTCAGCCCCACCCAGGCACACCGGCGTCTTTCATGATTTTTAGAATTTTGAAACTTTTAGGAAACCGCAAAAATTGGGTCGCATTAGAAAATGCTTGTGTTGACAGAGTTTAATCCCTAGAGTAAACAATTCGGTCGTAATGCGACCTGAGCCTTAAAGAATCCTGGATGCTACACCAATTTTTGAACAGTTCAGAATTTTACGAACAGTTCAGAAGTTCCCAATACGGACCGACCTATGCTGGTGAATAACACTTTTATCTTTTTCTAACGCATAAAAACAATGATTGCTAAAAGAACTCGAATGATTTAGGGCTACAATTACGAGTTTAATTACGGGAAAATCCTCTTTGAACTTCACAATTTAATGGCGAGTGAGTTATAAAGAAAACAAGCGTTATTCAAGTCAAAGAGAATGTTTTCGCCGAAACATTTTTTTGATAAGCAACTGTGACGATGTGACACCTGTCAATTGAAGAAGAAAGAAGCATACGCTTTTGAAGAAACAGCAGTACTGGTATGACAAACACACACGAGTTAAATTATCATGCGACGATTTTCTCGTAAAAAGAAAAACAGCTAGAGATCTTACGGAAAGTACTTTTTATTTCCAACGACGATTAATCTTCGAAGATTTACCTCTGTTCCGTTTTAAAATTTCACGGAAAGTCAAATTGTAAGTGAATGCAAATATGTGTTTTGGCCGGGAGTTGTCAGTCTGCTTGTTTGTTTTCTGTAATGGCGTGTGTAAATCGGTGTTTCTTCCACCGAAAAGCTGAAGTCAATGAGACTCTTTCAACCTAGACACAAGGACATTTAATGCGACTTTTATTCATCGAATTCCTGCGTTTCTGCCGTGAAATTTACGACGAAAGTGTATTTTAGGATTTTGAACTGGTGCTGAATAAATTCTTTCTTAGGCTAAACTTATAAATTCGTTTGTATCTGGCGCATGTCAAACCCATTTGCAGCTTAAAAGTCAAACAGGTATTGTCACTTACTAAATTGGCTTGCCATTAAGTCTTATGATCGACTTCGTATGAAATTGTTTTTTTGTTGTTGTCGTTTTACTAGTCCGCGTTTTACTAGTCCGCGTTTTACTAGTCCGCGTTTTACTAGTCCGCGTTTTACTAGTCCGCGTTTTACTAGTCCGCGTTTTACTAGTCCGCGTTTTACTAGTCCGCGTTTTACTAGTCCGCGTTTTACTAGTCCGCGTTTTACTAGTCCGCGTTTTACTAGTCCGCGTTTTACTAGTCCGCGTTTTACTAGTCCGCGTTTTACTAGTCCGCGTTTTACTAGTCCGCGTTTTACTAGTCCGCGTTTTACTAGTCCGCGTTTTACTAGTCCGCGTTTTACTAGTCCGCGTTTTACTAGTCCGCGCTTTACTAGTCCGCGTTTTACTAGTCCGCGTTTTACTAGTCCGCGTTTTACTAGTCCACGTTTTACTAGTCCGCGTTTTACTAGTCCACGTTTTACTAGTCCGCGCTTTACTAGTCCACGTTTTACTAGTCCAGTCCAGTCCAGTCCAGTCCCCGAAATACCATATGCCTTTTCGCAACTCTAAGTTCATTTCCACGCAAGAATTCATCTGTCAGTTTTTGACCAATCTAAGACAAGATCATTGAAGCATAGCGAAATACTTTTCCGAAACAAATCAAACAACGCATTGAAGCGTAGGAGAGGGAATTTCTGCCCTTTATACATAAACTCAAGAAGCTAGAGTTGCTCTCGGCTGAGCCTCGAGCAACTCTTTGGCATCTTTCGTGCTCTCCAAACTTCCCGCGTGCTTCAAGTCTCGATGAACGCACGCTAACGCCTGAACCAATAGTTAATAGTGATTATGTATGAAATGCCAAATCGTACTTTACAAGTATTGAACCCAATAAAAACCAGTAAGGCCATCCCAATTTAATGTTTCGTTTCCCATCGCCCTCCCTCTCGTGAGGGTGGGTCGGTCGCTCGGGCAGAAAAAAAAAAACAAACAAAGGAACGAACACTTGAAGGGGTCTGGGTGCCAGAGAAGGCCGGGCTGCTAAGTACGAAAGCTTGGTTACAAAGTTAACCCGAAAACGTGGTTTTCTTCGTTTGTTATTCTTTATTATCAATGGAAGACAGTAATTCATGTGCACTTGTGATAAGATTACAAAAAGAGAAGAGAGTTGTGGCCTTACCTCGGGTAAAGTTCGTTGACAAGAACTTGTCGTTTCAAGAAGTGTTTACCGATGTGTATGATGGATATTTAGATGTACGTGTCAAATGCAGAGTGGGATTTAAGAAGCCTGGAGATGTAGAACCGAAAGATTTCGTTTCGGTCGATCTCGCAGAAAGCGTTGGAACAATTGCTAATGTCCTCGGTGCGAACTTTGTAGATTTTGATGTTCTAGACGAAGAACCACAGGCAAAAGCTGTCAAGCCATTGAATGCTTTTGAAGCGTTGAATGCCATTGAATGCCATTGAAACGTTCTGATGAAAGCGGCGAGCACACAAGTACTTCCGCCGGAAATAGGAGCAGAGGAGCAAGCAAATCATCAGTTCAGTTTGTGTTCCAGTGACTTTTGCATGTTAAATCTCACATTTACTCTTGAAGGTATAATCAGATGGTAAAATGTGTATGTTAAAACGACTGTCAGCTGTCTAAAAAGGCTTTAAAAACGTTGCCGGAATTTGTTTTTTTTTTACTTTTCCAAAAAAATGGGTCAGACGGGCGACGGGGAACGAAGATTAACGGAAGAGCTAAGCTTATATATGTAACCTTACTATTTAAGTTGCTTCTGTCAGTATCCTTATTCAATTCGCTGTTGTTAGCGCCCCCTTCGAAGTTGTGTTCACGAACATTCTTGATTTTTTCAGCGAGGTGTTCGTCTCCGCATCATAGTTTGTTGTCAAATCTGCTGTCACAGTTTTGCCAGTATTTTCGTAGTTTGAACTCACATATGGCTCATTTGTTATCTCATGAGAACTAGTATGAACTTTCTACATTTGGCTAACTTTCAAGCAATGAACTTTGTGGACCGGCCCATTCTGAAAACACTCAACACGGCGTGTGCGTCTGCATGTGGGATGAGCTTGTAAGACAGGAATCTTTGCAAAGCGGTCTTTACAAAACACAACATTCTGTGAATTAGGTTGTTTACGAAGAACGGGCTCACGATAACACAAGTTGTCACAATCTCATCTCCAGTTTCCGCGGTTTACGCAAGGAACGCTTGGGACCATGACCCCCCTTTTGGCGACCAAAACGGCTTGCATTTTCAGACTCGGGCTTTCCTACGGAAGCCCTAGTAATAAACAAATAGAGGCAACTTTAAAATTGTTTTATTGACTTGAAATAAGAAGGTATGCCAAACATAAGAGTTCATTTACTCGCTGTAACGGACTGATGCATTCTGGGTGATCACCAGAGTAGAGGTACGAGTACCTTGATTACTGGAATACCATATTTGTATGGGGAATGCATCTAAATCAGCTTTAATAGTCGTGAAAGTCACCATCAACTTAATCATCGATTACATAAGCTATAATGTTTTGCCAAAGGACCGTATAAACCTTGCATGTAGACTTAGCTCACGAATGTATTCTATGCGGCCCAATATGATTATGGAGCAATTGACCGTGAAATCAAAACCAGGTTCGATTCCTCGCGGGCAGAAGTATCAGACTTTTCATTATTCAGTGGTCACTTGTTTAATTTATAATAACACTAAAATAATTCTGAGGGAATTATGCACTGCACTTTGAATTTCGCTCACGTTCCTACAACTCCTCGATTCTGTTTACAGAATTTTATAACTTAATTCACGAAGTAAAAACTCATCTATGTCTCCATATGCTTCTTCCTCGTTTTAAGTGAGTTTATTTTGTGTTTGGAATGTGATTAACGCTAAAAACACCAAGATCACAATGTTGAGTTGAACTACGAACTGAACGAAATGATTCTATTTTCATACACGCCTGATAGAGTTGAGAAAGCTTTCACGTCGTTTCCGAACAGGATTGAAAAGCTCAAAAGGATGTCGCGACAGAGAAATCATATATATATATATACTGCCGCATGATAATAATAATAATGATAACACTAATAATAATAATGATGATGATAATAGCGATACAGAAGGAAAGGTAGATACTAGCACAATGTTCCGAGTGTTGCTCTGACATTACGTGAATTTTCCTTTTTTTTTTTTTTTTTGAGAAATTGAAGACATTTAGGTTTTCTAAGTCTACTGAGATTTTTCCCATAGATTATTTGCCGTACAGGCAATTGTTTGTTTTCCAGAGTTTGGGCGGACTTTAAGGTTATATAATTTTTTTTTGCTCATACAAAACCTGATACAACTGAAAAAGCTTCTACGTCGCTTCCGAAGAGGGTAGGGACCCATCACATCAAATGGCAATCTTTTCCAATGTTGCGCCTTCATTAGCGCTCTAGCACTTTTGCTTGGTTTCTTTCTTGAGACTCAAAAATCACACTGACCGCCCACGACTCCACTTCTTTCCGTAGCCCACAGCAATATTTCTCTTTATTCCAAGACGCCCGGCGACAGGGTTATCGTGCAAATGTCTCAGTTCTTTCGCTCTCAGGCTTGCTGGCAGGAAAAGCTTTCAGGAGACTTCATCGCCACTTTCCGACTCCCACACATGATGCAGTACAACGATTCTCAAGGCTAGCATTTTTAATTGAGACCAGTTGCGTTTATAGGTAGGATCTTCTCCCATGGTGGGCCCTCGGTTCCCTATTCCTTGAGCTGGACGATGGATCCAGGGCCGGGCATGGGTCTTGCGGTTGAGCTTTCAGTAGTTCTACCCTTATTAAAGCTGCAAGCCAGGAACATAAATTAATATCTTCCTTCCTGATTTTCTGGGTTTCTCCATTTTCGATTCTCTTGTATTGTGGCTGTTGTACAATAATGAAATCGTCATCCACATCACTTTCCTCCTCTTTTTCTTCCATGCGACTCCGACCAGCTTCACGACCTTCGCATGTTTTTCTCAACTCTTTCACACTGCTTACAATGAACACAGGGACGCCGTAAAAGACCATCTGTGAGTAGTATAGTGATTGAGCGGTATAGACCATCAACCCTAGGGCCTAAAAATCTGAAATAATCCATGAAAAATATATAACTCTAATCTGTAAAACTGATCTGTAAAAAATGATCTGGAATAAATCTGTAAACTGATATGACAAAATCCAAAAATCCTGAAATTTTTAAACTATATGGAAAAATTAAAATCATAAAACACAGACTCAGAAATGATATAAATAAAATCATTAAAGTATTTGATCTTATTGAAGCAATAAAACCTCAAATAAAAAGTGGAAGAAAACGGATAATATCAATAAAGTTTATCATTGGTAAGCTAATTCATATGATGAATTTATCACCAAATGAAATCAAAGCTTCGAAATCGAAGAAGACTATTAAACAATATAAGAAGTATCGGGCTCAAATAAAAAATCTTATTGGAGATGAAATTGATTCGATCCTTAATCAGCAAATTTAGAATCATATTTTTTAGAATATTTGTCTGCTAATGGGCACATGTCTATTATCAATTCATCAATGGCTTTGACGTGATTTAAAAACACATGCTCATCAAACTGAAGCCCTCTCAAACATGACCTCAATTCATTTAATATCTTTTCATAGGATGTGAAAGCAAATTTACACATCTCAATATTTTTCTTATAATTCTTCAATTCCAAGGTTTTTAATACTATTCCAGATCCAGACACAATACCAAGGATAATTGGGTTTAGTGTTACACCACCAATGATGGTTCCAGTAGCAACTAATCCAACGGATGTTACTTGACCAATGATATGTTTCCTATTCGTTATTTCATGCATTATTTGAAATGTCTAATATTTCTTGTGATAGAATTTATATAAATTTTGTAATTCATCGATTTGGTCTTTAGTTAGTTTGTCTGATATGTGATTCCAATTGAGAATACTTCTTTGTTTCATGTATATTCAGATATATTAATCTAGTTTCGCCTTAATGAAATAACCATAACTCTGCTTTCCATCTAATTTTATACTAGAGGGACTTGCATCAATTTTTAAAGTTGTGTTATTTTGAAACTATAAATTAATGGTGAATGTTAGATTAGTCCAACCTGTGGTTTTTATAATTGGCATTTTTATATGATTAGTAGCTGTGAATTCACTTTTATTCAATTTAAAATTTAAAAATCCAGCTATTGGAGAATTGAAACCATCACTGACTGTTATTGTGTATAATCTAGCATTTTTTGTGATTATACCAGTTTTATCTTTTGGATCGACTGAGAAATCTGAATCAGAACTTTGATGGACTTTGCTGGTGTGGTTTGCGGAAGTATTAGCATACCATAATACTTGTGAAGAGTTATCATGAGCTAATAAACCTCTATACGATATTTTTTTTGTAGCTTCATCTACATAACACTTTGTGGCTGGACTGGTTGGTATTTTTGGTTGACGAATCATTAGTGGTGCAATGAAATATATAAAACCATTCTGAACTACACTATAAAATTCGTCCCCAACATCTTTAACTGGTAAGTCATTGTGGTAACCTTTAGAACCGTAAACAACAACCCAAATATCTAAGTTCTGATCATATACCTGACCTGATTTGTTTTTCATCACAACGTGAACCACTAAATAATTAGGTGTTGTATCAGTCCATTTTGTCATATGAACAATACTTCTAACATGGTTTGAAAATCGATTCATCAGTTGTCTTGAGACTGTCTCAACAGAGCTTGTAGCACTTAAACTTAATGTATTGTGATTGATCTTGTTTGATTTCCACCATAATTCAATGGCAACTCTATATTCTGATTTGTCAGCTGGGTACATGTTAATTCCAAACCGTGATGAATAATAACCTTTATTAGTGTCCAAGTTAAGCTTGAATGGTTTTACACGATTATTGAATTCATGAAAGTCACCATTATCGGCGAGATTTTGCCCAGATATGTCATCTTCATCGCTGAATTGACCGGAATCATACATGATGTACCTGATACCATTGTTAAGTCTGCTACTCACACCTCGTGAAATATGATCATCGATGTATTTTTTAGTCGATAAAGGCTGATAGTTTCGAAATAAACTGTTTGGGGCTGTGTCGGTGGGAGTAACGAAATAATTTGGATATATCAACACAGATGAAGTGGTAAATTGGCCACCGTAACGATTACAAGAGCTGACGTTTCGAGCGTTAACCCTTCGTCGGAGCGTTAGCCCTTCGTTCGAGCGTTCGCCCTTCGCTCCGACGAAGGGCTAACGCTCGAAACGTCAGCTTTTGTAATCGTTACGGTGGCCAATTTACCACTTCAACTTTTTTGATATATCCAAATTATTTTTTAGTCGAACAATCAGAGTCATCGGTTGGATCATCAACGAATTTGATTTGTTTGTTTCTTGCATTGAAAATAACAGGGGGTGTGACTGGCGGAGTGTTAGTTGGTTTGATACCATTTATATCGATTTGTGACAAATCATTGATAGTTTTTTGAAAATATTGATACAATACGAATTTTGAAAGAGTGAAATATTCTGCAAACTGAGAGCAGGACTAGACCGATTATTGAAACTTGACATCAAACCCGAATAAGATTTATTTTTCAAATTCAGTATTTCTTTACCCACCAAATTCATATCACCAATCATGGATTGATTTCCATTAAGAAGCATCACAGCAGTTTTGTCAGCTTTACCGTATAATCCATTAATTACAGTGGTTGAATCAGCCTTTTTACTAAGTTCAGCTTGTGATTTGTTGTCATTAACACCTGCTGTACCATTTAATGGTTGATCAGACAGACCAGTGATTTGCCTGTCAGCACCATGAACACTGGTGAAATTCAAAGCTTTTTCAATACTGCCTCCTTGTTTTTTATTGAGATAATCGGTGAGATCGGTGCCACTATGTGGTATTTTAGCTATTTCATCGTCAACATATATTTTATTGATAGCGTCATCATTATTAATTGGTGTACCTAATTCAATAATTTTTTTTGTCTGGCTGAAAATTCAGTGAAATCTTGCTGATCGAATCCTCTGTTTTGCAAATCAGTTTTTAAAGTGTCATAATCAGATTTTGTTAATTTTCCAAGTGAATCTAATGGGATGATTTGTTGCATATGTTGATGAAAAACATTTGATTCAGGAATAGACATCAAACGATTTTCATTAAGTAAATTGTCCAGATCCCTTTTTGTGGTAGTATCAAAACTCAAAGGTTTAGGATTTCTTATAATTTTTTCATTAAGATCTATATCACCAGTCATGGTCCCACCAGCTCAATCTAATTGTTTTGAATTTTCATCGTCAACATAGTTTTTGTTGACAGCATCACCATTATTAGTAGGAGAACCTAAATTTTCTATTTCTCTGCTATCATTAGAAAGAGAATTATCGAAAGTTATTTTACCGAAGATAGTGTTGTCATTTTGTATATTAAAATAAGCATTAAGATCAGCGACATCAGCTTTATCATTGTCTAATTGATCAAATTGAGCCTGAAAAGCATTTTTTGCAGTATTAAATTGGGTTTTATCAAGTTTGGTGTTTAATTGAGAAACACTGACAGCGTCTTTTACATCAACACCAGCACCTAAATTTATTATTTTGTTGTTTCCCATATCAAAATCACTGGATATAGTTTTTGATCCATCACTGTGAATATATTGGTCAACGTAAACTTTTGTGCAAACATCTTGAGGATCAGTTGGATTTTTAACATTTTTAAGTCGTTTATTTTCCATATCATAGTCACCATCATCGGTTAATTTAAATCCAACACCTGGCAATCCTCTTGATCCTGTTGATGTTTCACTACAATCGGATGATCTGGAATTTAGTAATCCATTCGAATAACTCATTGTATATTAATTACATATATTAAACTCGTTCATTCAAGTTTTTTGCAATTTTTCTAGGATTGTCAATATATAAAAATGAATAATCACCAAGTATTGCTGCTCGATATTTATTCATTGGAACGTTATTTCCTCTGCATATCAGCCTTTTTTCATTATTACTTGGGAACTCCTGTATGCAAAAATGGCTACAATTCAATCTTACATCTTTTGGTGTTCCGAACTAACTCTGGCTTAAATAAATAACTGAGCAGTTTTTATGTCTTCCTCCAATGAAATAATCAATTAATGGTTTTTGGTTCTTATCACAAACAAAATCATGGAATATCACAATTTTCTGCGAATCATCATTCATTTCAGATACTGGAATGATTGAATCATTACTTGCTTCAATAACAGGATAACCTACCTCTTTCGATATTGGTTCTAGTTCTTTCATTAAATATTTATATTTGCTTTGTTCGAGATTTTTACCATATAGATATATGTTATATCGAAATATAACAGTCAATAAAGCATATGAATTAATAAATTAGTCTTACCAGAACCACTTGGGCCACATATCAACAAACAAAACAATCCTTAAGCATGTATTCATGTCCTTTAATCTGTTTGAAATCATTTTCACATTCTTCAACATTGTACTCAGGTATTCTCATAATATATATTTATTTAGATGAATCCGACCAGTATATTTGAGTTTATTAAAGTGGAAAGAATTAGCCGAAAGTAAAACCAATATTGGGAATAAAATCAATAGTATACTCGATGCAATCAATAAAAGCGATATCAGACGTAAAGGAAGTCAACAAACATATTCAGAATTATTCAAACCAATAACCAACAAATTAGATGAAGTAATTGAAAATAATATGAATATCTCACCAATCAGAAAAAGACCAAAGAAAACAGCTGGAACACCAAACATTGATTATTACCCAGAAGTGGATCCATTTGAAGATATGGATGTAGAGAGACTTTTTGATGAACCAGTTTTACCACAAAATGATAAACAGATTGTACCTAAACCTCTATCATATGAAGAAACATTTCCAGAGTTTTATGTTGATCCGCAATACTTCCCAGAACAACCAAATAAATTACCCCCTGAATATGATGAAGATGAAGTCCCAGATTATGAAATAGATGATGAGGATACCCAAAAAGACATTCTCAACAAACTTAATATTCAAGATCATGAAAATGTTGAAAAGATTCTTAATCAAGAAATAATGAATTCGGAAAGAACAAGACGATATCTTCGTGACATTATCAAGAAAGCATATTTTAGACGAAATGAACTTAAAGGTTTATAGTCACAAGTAACCCAAGCATTTAATGAAGGGAAAATAACTTCAGCAGAAAGACAATTAAGAAACAAACAAATAGATGATTCAAGAACAGTATTGAATGAGTATATAAATCGTTATGAAACAAGAATTGAAACAACAGTTGGAAAAGGTTTAAGAAGAAAACAAAAAGGAGGAAATGTGTTTTTCAATGATCCAAAATATCTTTTGAAATAACTCGAACTTATCATTGGTGAAATGACAGCTGGCAATACAAGTATACAAATGAGAAACACAGTTCAAGCTATTCTAGACACTCTTCTTAGGTCACAAATAATTAATAAAAAACAATACAATGAAATTGTAGAGAATTATTTCAAAAAATGATCTTATTATAATATATAATG
>NC_142527.1:4567700-4587700 GCF_964205215.1 Stylophora pistillata
AAATCGTTCTTACCTCTCAGTGAACTTGTGTCCAAATGCAAGCCACTCTTTCTCAATCAACACCTATGTTTGTCAGAAACAATAGCCAATAAACACATTTTAGTGTAGCTTTAGAGTTGTAGGAGAGTGCCACTTCTTTTAATAGTTAGTCCCGATGAGTGTCAGGGGTGTAATCAGAAATAAAGGGTGATGCGATTTAATGAAAATCAAACCAAAAGAATTGGAAGCAAATTAATAATGATGCTATCTACGACTCTCTGTCACATGTGATCTAGAGTAGACCACATTGTTGAAGTGGAGGTTCCTAAAAACCTACATTGTGATTGGTTGGTTCCTCTGATATAGTTTGCGAAGGATGATAAGCATAGGAGTCACAGGTGGATATGGATGAACACCAATTTCTTTAAAGACAAAACTACTCAGATTTTTGATTTTCACAAACTTGAAATCTCTTGTAAAGAAACAGTTACAAGTTACAGTCACTCCAACTCCAACTCCAACTAAAACTCCACTGTTGGTGAAAATCAGGTTGTTTCTCTTTGCATCAAGATCACCATCCCTGGATAGTTCCTTACAGCAAAATGTTTAACCCTTAAACTTGTAAGATCTGATGGTGAATTCTCCCCTCTAGCTGCTACATATTTCCTTGTAAATAAGTTATGAGAAGTTAGTGTTAGATCAAGATAACATCTTCTACCTGTGATCAGTTTGAGTATTCTCAGTACCTTTTTTCTAGATAATGCATTCATGTTATAGGGAGAAGTTATATGTTGATCACTTTTGCGTTCAAAGGTTAATCATGTACCTGAAATCCATGCATTGTCCTGTAGTAAGGATCCAACATGATACTTGCTAAAGAGCATGTTTGGGCAGTCCTGTCCCAACCATCACTGCAATGGACAACAACACTGACCTTCTCCTCTACAACAGCCTGAAATTAAACACTTTTTTCAGTAAATGTAATTTATGACGTTTGACTGACATAGGAATGAATTAGTCACAAATTAATATTCTGACAGCAGGTTGAAGAGGTTCGCGTGGCATCACGGTAGTTTTGGATTATGTAAGCGTTTCGCGGGAAATTAAGTCATTCCAGGTCAGTCAGTCTTAAGTTTGACCACTTTCTTTTTTCTTACTTAATGTAATTTTGTTTTACAACTCTCTGTAAAATATCACTGCTTTCATTGAATTTTCTGTGCGATTAGTAGTGTATTTAGGTTTATTTTAATTAACCTTTCCTCGGGGTACAGTGCCGCTGCATTAGATGAGGAATACGTTTACACATATTTTTTTGGCCACTTCTAAAGAGTGGTTTTTTTTAGTGGTTTTTCATATCTGGCGTAGCACAGGCTATTTCGTATAGCCCTTTAGTTTCAGTAAATACTTCCAGTACATTGTAGATTCTAGTAGTAGGATGCGTATAGTACAAGGGTGGCTGACTCAGCCTAAATAAACTTTCACATTGAATATCTCGTCTGAATATAGTCAGAATCCTGGACAGGAGTTGTACAACAAAAAGGCACAGAACAATTATTATACCTTTGCTATAAACACTGAAGTGTCCAACACAGCTTTGATGTGTTTCATCCATCCACTGCTGTCCAGTCCACTTGCTAAAGCTTTGGCTGTTAATTCAGGCGTCTCACAGACCACTAGAGATTAGAAATTGTCAATGGATATCAACATCAGTTCCAAATTTATTCCAAATGCTACGGGTATCTACGATTTCTGTCATAAAATGACCATCTATGTGAACTATGTCTACAAGTCCTTGAGTTCCCATACAAAGTCCAGCCTTTTGCACGAATTGTGCTTTTTATCTGGGTTTTTCTATTCCTTTGTTGAAAAGCCTTTTTTCAGATAATTTCCTCTTTTTTCTTATGGCATCCAGGCATCAAATTGTTGACAAAAAGAACTATACTGAATTTTCTTTTTAAGATTTCAGATCTGAGGTCAAATTTCACACTAAACCTGGGTTATCTTAACCCAGCTTTGAACAACCTAGGCCAGCTCCCTCGTGGCCCTTCCAACCCTCACAGGCTAACTAACTGACCAAAAATGATTTGAAGCTCTAGAAGGCTTATCACTTACACTCTATCATTTTCTGCAGACTCTGTCTCATAACGTGGATATTTTCAATTCCAACAAATTGAAACTTGACATTCTCATAAAAATCAGTACTTTCGTATCCTTTCCCAGCTGCTTTATTTGCCATCGCATTGATCTGCAATGACAGTAACCGCACAACATGAATAAATTATTATTTCAGGGGTTTCATTAAGGGCCGCGCACCAAGAAAATTGACCGGTCGTGAGGACGGTTTTGCCCACATGGTTCGACTATCTGCAGAAAAATTTTATATTATAAAGAAGTTCAGTTCAAAAAGTTTTGCCCATCCGTGAAGACCGGTTGCCCTCCTGTTGAAAACGTTGCTGAAACCCCTGTCATTTGTACAAAATTGTTTTTGATGGCAATGATTGAGTGTTAATCTTCATTCACAGGTGTGTTTGTGAGATTAGACCAGCATTGATAATGGTGATTATTTATATTCTCCATATGAATATGCTCTAATGTGTTTTATGGCACTTCACCAGGGACTTTGGCCAGATTGCAATTGCATTGAGCAGTTTACAATTTTGTTTTTTTGAAAGGGAATTTTAAAACAATGATCCTGTACACTCCTGTAATCATTAGGATTCAAACAAATACTAAGAAGTTTATTCCATATGATTGCTAAGCTTTTCCTTAGTGATCCTGCAAAACATAGGGAAACAAGGACTTAAGAAAAGTTGTCATACCTTTGGTCTTGTGTCAACTATGTACACATATTTGGCATCAGGTGTGGCCTTTGAGATGGCTTGAATGAGACTTTCATCCTCCTGGCATCTGGAGTTAAACCCTGATAGAGGCTGACTACAGCGACAAATTGCTGCCTGAACGTAAAAAGAGTAAAATTTCGATCCATAGACAATACATATGAATTAATTCACGCCTGGAATATTTGACATTTTCTGCTGAAAATGAAATCTTTTACAAAGAGCTTAAAAGACCTTCTTGCCGCAAAGGCTGAGAACATATATCAGTCTAACCTTTATTAAATAATTTTTACATCATATTTTACCTTTGTATCCTTGTAGAGGTAAGATAAAGCTGGAAGTCTGCCTCGACTGCGGAACCTTGAGCTACCAATAAGAACAGGGTTGGAGGCAGAGGCAGGCAGATAAAGAACACTTGGATATGTATCACAGACCTGTATTAACAAAAGAATAGGCCATTTTACAGTAAGTCGTGTACTTAGTTGCTAAGCCTTTGATTCAGAGTGAGGCTGAAGGTGACCTTGTTGTGATAGAGACCTGTATCTACTTAGCATGATAACAAAGTGATTTACATTTGAAAGGCAGCAAGGTTTGTATCATAACAGGGTCAACCCTAGCCTCACTCCCATTCAAAGGCTTGGCAACCAAGCACACAACTGTAAAATGGACTATTGCTGATTGAAGAGTCTCAAAAGAGAGAGAGAGAGAGAGAGAGAGAGAGAGAGAGAGAGAGAGAGAGAGAGAGAGAGAGAGAGAGAGAGAGAGAGAGAGAGAGAGAGAGAGAGAGAGAGAGAGAGAGAGAGAGAGAGAGAGAGAGAGAGAGAGAGAGAGAGAGAGAGAGAGATTGTTAAGAGAATACTGACTGTGTTCAGATAGTTAAAAAAAAGTTATGTACTAATTAAATCTTACTTTGTAGTCTTTATTTATGTGGCTACAACACCATTCATTGTTTGGCAGACCCATGCGTGCATATTCTGACTTGATATCAAATAAGGCCCAACCAGCAGACTGTGTCACTTGCTCACTTTGTGGATTAAAAGAGAAGGCATGCAAGTCTTCAAGTTTCTCTGTAGTGAAGAGGAATTGAAACACCATTATAGAGCAGATCTTTCATTCACTTCTGTGGCATTGTTGCTTACTCAGTTCATGTTTTACTGTCACCAGAGTCTAAAAGCAAATTGCAGCTTCCCAGCCCACTAAGGAAAGAAAGATAGCTCTAAACCCTTTTAAAAACATTTTTCCAATCTTGAGCAAAGAACTATTTTGCCATGTTACACTATTGCTGTCGTTCCCTGTTATATCAGGAATTCATTGGAGGCAAAGTGGCAGAGTGGTTAGGGTGCTGGTCTTGTAATCAGGTGGTTTGGGTCCAAGCTCTCCTCCCTGTTACCCACTGAATTTGATCGTAGTTGTCCTGAGTTCAAATTCTTGGCCGTGGTTTGTATATAACCAACTGGTCTGCTTCTCGCCAGTTGGGAGTTTAGAACACTGTTTATTCACAGTGTTCCAATATCTTTACACAGGCCTTGAAAGCTGTCTTGGGGAGTGGTCAGTTAAGTATACATATATACATAAACACACACTTATACAGTCACCATGACATATCAAAGACTGTTCAGGCATACTGTTCAATCCATATTCTCGCATTTGATTTTGAGAGGAATACATCACTTTGAGCAAATCTATAGGGTACGTAGATTTGACCGATTTTCGTGAAATTTTGCCACAACATTCTTGGAATGATGACGAACAAAAGCGTGTCAGGAAATTTGATATTTGAAATACTTTTTAAGTGGTGTCCATTTACGCAACACCCTTCGCATATTTTTCGCTACTCTAACTTCAGATGTGAATATCTAGACAACCAATCAGAATATAGGAAAAGCCAGACATACTTTTGTTGATTGATGCCTTGTGAATGAGATTGTGCAGCCATTTTTCTCGTGCCGCGGGATCCGATACCGGATAAATCTAATAAAAAGACCCTCGGTCATTTCATGCCTTATTGGCTCCTGACACTTCCTAAATGAAAAAATCGCCTAGATTATATTTTCATCATAAACTGCACTTATTACACTTTGTTTTGATGTATAGTTTGTTAGGGTTTTCTTCAAACTAGCACGCATACGAATTTTTTCCCAAAGGACACCCACGAAAGTAGGAAGTAACCTTAAAGAGCAATTTTAATTTTTAAGTAAATTTATCCACTATTGAATGTTTTCGCTTCCCTCCACCCTGCCGCCAGTTGCATACCACATATAAAATATGCCACTTTCTGAACCAATACCATTTTAAACAAAACCCATTTCAAACTAGGTCACCAAGAATTTCCACCAACTCAAGTTGTTCAAAGATCTCCACTTCAAGATCTGATTGGCTTCTTTTAGTATATTCCTTCCTTTATATTTGCCCTTTCTGGATCTACTTACTGTGAGTTTACTTTGGCAACTCTCGCACAAAAACATCTGTATTGTGTTGAATTATTTGGCAAACTTTACCTGGTTTGGAAAGTTGTAACAATGATGTGTAAATTTCTTGGCTATCTCTATCTCTTGAAATTACAAATGTCACAATCAAGAAAGTCTTGCAGCGAATTTTCAAAGGTGATCCTGCTGCCGTGAGGGGGAGCTTCTCCACTGATGCAATGTGGGAATGTAGAATCTATAGAAATACAACACAATTGAGAATATGTGTACATAATCACAAATAAATGAAGTAAATTATATTTTAATACTGATGATGTACAAGTAAAGAACTACCACTATCTGCTATGGAGTCACCTAGACAACCAATATAAACAAGAACATGAAGTTACAGACATTCATAGTATTCTTAGGGCAGGCAATTGAAAAAGGAAGGTTACTTAACAGCTTTCTTTTGCTTAGTAGGCTCATCAATACTTAATATATAGATGTGGAAATGGCATATGATTGACTGTTTTAACAGTTTTGTTTTTTTTTTTAAAGTAAGTTGTGAGCAGGGAGGAGGGGCTTGCAAAAAAGTGAATTTTTACAGTCCCTTCTCCAATGTGCCAAGCACAGGGTCACATAACTTACCCATGGGTCACATAACTTACCCATGTTTCTTTGGAGCAGTCAGGATCAACAAATAACAGATGAGTAGTTGTCAGGTATAAATTACCCACCGCAGCCTTCTTTTTCCCATTCTTTGTCATTAAGCGGACATTTTCAATCTACATATCAAGAAAACAGTAACAAATAAGAAAAACAGGTTTGGAATCACTTATTGCTGCTTTCATAATATAACAACAAGGCAATCTAATGTTTTTGCCTTTGTTTTTCTTATGAATTATCTAAGAACTGTATGCATGACGCCGTGCTGTGTACAAATCTTACCAAAAACTCTTATGTTTAATTACGTAATCGTCCACTGTTATCTCCTTTTAATTTTTGTTCAAAATAATAACCATTAATAATTGTTCCTGCTGGAAAGATGTTATAGGAGATCGATGTCTACATGTAAGGAAACCTTACTTTTGATTTAGTACGAAGTACACCCAGGAGTCAAAATAGAGGTACATTGAAGTGTTAACGGTTAAAAAAAAAGCAACTTAAACTTCACCAGAATGTTATCTAATATCAGTGTCAGGATAATATGCAGACAAAATTAAGAGTTATTCTGATATGCATCAAGTTGCGTGAGTAGCAACAAATGACAAAATTAACGAGAACTCGTCAGTCTCCAGCTTCCTACCAACCAATCTCTCTATCTCGAATCAAGACAAAAATATTTCTCTGGTATTTTCCAAAACTATAAGTTTGAAACACAATTTCCTTCGGATGAATAAAATGGGAAAAATGCTGCACGAATACCGGTCATATGATCGATGCCGAAATTGGATCTTTTTCTGAGTAGTGATGTCACATAATTTACCTTTGGAGTCTTTATCAGATCCATCCTCGATACGAATAATTCCTCCTTTGAACGTACTCCTCGGATCTTTTAGCAAAAGAATATTTCTTCCTAAACTTCCAGTCGATTTATTAAACCTCCGCCGGCCGCCATATTGAAAAGTACAGCCGCAGTCCCGTGATGCACTAAATGAATTTTATAACAAGGGTTTTGATTCGCTGATGTGCCTCAGGGAAACCATAATGGCGGCAGCGACAACTGGAGGTCTTTTTGGCAGCGGTTCGAAAAGTTTCTCTTTCGGAAGCGCTAGCAGCACTACTGGAACACCAAGTTTTGGTGCTAGTACTTCGACCGGTACTTCGGTAGGAGGAACCGGATTTTCTGCCATTAAACCCTTCGGAGCTTCTACCACTACGACCTTGGGCACGCCGTTTGGTTCATCAGCGGCCTCTTCTGTCGGGGCCACTTCAGGATTCAAATTTGGTGCCTCAGGCCCCACTACACCTGCAACCATTTCTTTATTTAGCGCAGCGAAAACCACGGCAACAGCTCCCACTTTGGGAGCATTTGGACAAACCAGCCAATTAGGACAAAGTAGTGGTTTTACCATAGGGGCAACACCAGCATCTGGTGCAACATCTGGCCTCAATCTAGGAAGTAGTTTGTTCAAAGGAAATACTGCAACCACAACCACAACAACATTGCTTGGGAGTTCTTCAACTGGTGTTGGGTTGGGACTAAGTACTAGCACGGGTATTGGCACATTTACAGGTTTCAATGCAGTAAAAACTATGGCATCCACAAGTACCACAGCCTCTACCACTCTTACTGGCCTGGGTGGGACTGGTACTAGTACGAGTGGTGGAGTCACGGGCACAGCTGGCAACGTCACAGGGAGGGAGGGGTAAGATATCAATATCTAAATTTAACAAAGTTCTAGATCTAATTTTTCCCAGCACATGTATACAGAACATGTGACATTGCTTGAGGGATTGTCTTTTTTGGAAAAGAGACCTTACTGTAATGATTTGATTCAGTGCCCAGGGGACTGATGGTCATTTGTGACTGTCTGTCACAAATTACACAAAATCCCTGTAAGGTTTGATTCTTTTACTTATGGTAATTAAGTTGAATATACTCAATTTTGAAAGAAAGCAATATCTCAGCTACTGATCTGTGATGGGACTTTTCAATGATAAAATCAAATGATATGGTTTTAACTTTTCTTTCAGTGATGTAAAAGATACACCTTTGCCTAATCCTTTGAATGAAATTGCAGAGCACATCAAGTAAGTTTTAGGGGCAATTTATTGAATGATGTGATGTCATTGTCTTGATAAGTTAATGAAGTCTCAAACATAGTTACAGGGTTGATGGTATTAACATCAACAATACAACGATATTGAAAGAATGGCTAAGTTTAGAGTTTGGTTTTTCATCTTGTAAAAGCCTAGCTCAATTCTTGAAGCTTGAAGTTCCCCGGTGAAGTATTAGTATGTTACTCTATCTGTATGAGATGCTAATGTATTCAAGATAGCCCTCAGCAGTCTTGCAGGGTTTCCTTAATACCAAATCTCTCTCTATGATGCCCACACATTATCCAGAAAACAAGGAGTGTATGTACTCAAACTTATCAGGTAGTAGTTGTTATCTTAACTGCCTCCTGGTTAGCTCAATTGGTAGAGCGCCGGACTGTTGTGTGGGAGGTAGAGGGTTCAAGCCCCAGCCGGACCAACACTCAGGGTCTTAAATAACTGAGGAGGATTTGCTACCTTTCTATAATATCAAGAAATGGATAGATATTCTAGTCTTCTCGGATAAGGATGAATAAACCATAGGCCCCGTTTTCTGCAGGGTTAGGGGTAGGAGACATTAATTTCCCATGCATGAGATTACTGTGTGGTGGATGTCCTCCCCTGGGGTGGGATGGGTGGGTTTACTGGGCCCGCAATAATTGGCGCAAGCTGTTGCGGTGTCCCTGCCTGTTGGCAAATCTAAGAAATTAAAATTAAATTAATTAAATCTTGATGTAACAACAAACTCTTATAGCTTGTTAACAAGAGAGATGTGTAGCTCCTAGAGGGGAGAACTGACAATCAGATTTTCATAGGAAAGTGTTCAATGGTACCATCTGCACTCCTGGGTTGAAAGAAGCTTAGTGAGAGTGGATGGTCCTACCATGGAACACAATACACTGACACAGAATATCTGGCTAAAGTTTTGTTGTTATCCTTGTTCATTTGCAACAATTTGTGGTAAGAGATATCTTCCACTGTGATAGATCAGTAGCATCTGAAATGCATACCTCTGCGGCTTTGAAGATTCTGAGTAGTTTGGCTCTTGGAGGGATGACTGTTTCATTCCTCTAAATTGCTGTTGTTTTGTCGTAGAAAATATGTCAAAGAACAAAAAGAATACAAAGATGAGATTTCCAGAGCATCAGGAAGTTTATTAGATAAAGTAAGAGAAGAAACCATTGCCCTTAGACAGGCTTTAGCCCTGGTATCTAACAGTATTCAGCGAGATGGATGTTCTGTGGAAAACCTCAAAATTGATGTATCCCAGGTAAGTTTCTCTGCTTTTAAGTGGAAGAGGACTTTTTCTATGCTTGCAGAGCCTTATCTAAACACTTGGGGTCTGCAAGAATTTTTGTTAGTTATTCATCCTAAGAATACTTCCAAGCCCTTTCCCTCTACCTCAGTGTTTCGAGAAGACTTATTTCCTGCTAACCGCTTCCTGGTTAGCTCAATTGGTTAGAGCGCCTGATTGTGTTTTGTGGGAGGTTGAGGGTTTGAGCCCCGGCCGGACCAATACTCAGGGTCTTAAAATAAATGAGGAGAATTTGCTACCTTTCTATAATATCGAGAAATGGATAGGTATTCTAGTCTTCTTGGATAAGGATGAATAAAACCGTAGGTCCCGTCTCCTGCAGGGTTAGGGGTAGGAGACGTTAATTTCCCAATCACGAGATTACTGTGTGGTGGATGTCCTCCCAGGGTGGGATGGTGGGTTACTTGCATGCATGTTGTAAAGCGCTTGGGAGCATCTTCCTATGGTCCACAAGCTATATAAAGAATGAATTATTATTATTATAAATTATTACTACTACATAAGTAGGGTTCATTACTGTGAGGATTGCTTTCATGCATTTCATTAAACTGCAGTACACATATATGATTTTCGTATAATCAAATTCATTGAGTTGAAAATTTGTTTCACTAGTTCTTTTTATATAACTGTGAAATAGAAGTTGCACATAGCATTAGGTGAATTTGTTTCTGATAGTTTTAACTCCTTGTTTATGAAAATGAAATTGGAAACATGAAACTTTCTTTTGATCTCCAGGAGCTGAAGAATGCTGAAATTGCACAAAGAACCAATGATATTCCTCAACCCTTACAACACGAGAATGTGGCTCCTCAGGAGTATTTTCAGCGCTTGGTGGAGTCATTTGAAGAAAGGATGTTGATGTACAGGAAGCAAATTGAGATTATGGAGAGCCATCTTGCTTCCATGTCCCAAGGGCAAACATTGACCCCACAAGGTGTGTGTTGAGCATGTCTACAGAGGATCTCAGAGCTCCAAGCTCAACCTCTTTTAAATCACAAAATGGTCATCGGGAATTTTATATATCAGAAAAATTTTTCTTGGGGGTTTACACAACATCTGACTGCATAATAATTGAGTAGCTAGAGGCAATATTTTTACAACTTGCAGAAACAGAGCATCGTATATAGTGTTGTATGCAGATAGTTGCGACACTTCTGCTGATGATCTTAAACACAAAGTTTTAAAAATTTTACATCTCGCTGCAAAGTTAGTTGCCATTGAACAAAGTGGTCATAAGTTATGTCACTGGATTATCCCAAATATTGGTGTCTGTGTTTTTCTGACTAATAACACTTACCACTTAAGTGTTTGACTGTTTTGGTCATCAAAACAGTAGCAAGTAGAAAACTTAGTTGTTTTCTGGTTTGTTTTGTTTATTCAGATCTTTCTGAGGTTATGCACAAAGTGCATGAAACATTTATCGCTCTGGCAGCCAAACTACATGAAATCCATGAAGCTGTGAAGGTAAAAATTCCAAGCCAAATGTTATTTCATTGTTCTTTCATAGTGGTTGGTAGCTCATGCCGCAACAAGCTCTAGATAAAGACAGATAATGAGGAAAGTTCAGCCAGATTTCATTTGTTCAGTTTTCAGTGATCTTTCTTATCTGTTTCCTGTTTCTCAGATTGAAAAACAACAAACCAGGTTAACAACACTAATTTTGCTCCTGTTTCTAACATTTGATATTTTTATAATTCCTCACAGTTGCAAAAAGAACATTACCTTAATTACAGAAGGGCTTACTTTAAGGACAGTACAGATATTTTCTCAAGCAGTTCAAAGGATTTATCAAAGACCAGTAAGTGTTAAGCATGTTAGGTTCGGGGTTGTAGGCAGTGGAAACCGGTCAACTGTCTGACCATTTTGCTTTGGCTTCTCTGTGAATTGTGATCCAAGACAGAAAAAGGGAAGTTTTTAACTCATCCTAACATCAATATCTGGCTTAAAAACATTTCTCAAATGTGTCCCAGAATGCTGGAAGTCTACTTCTCAGAGTGCATTGCTAAAAAAAATACAATAGGCCATGCCTTCAAGGCAAGCATAATTCAATTCAGCCACTTACTCAGTTTGGATTATACACTTACTACATTTTCTAATGACAACACTGAAGGTTACAATTTTTTCTTTGGCTTTGTTGGTAACTATCTGTTACAAGCAGACCCCTACTGGCATGAAACAGGGTAAGGAGAAACAAAAAAGTAAGCAGACGAGTTTTCAGTTTTTCTTGTTTGAAATCACTGAACTACAAGTATTTCTACAAGTAAATGAAGTAAAACTTTCCATCCCTGGTGTTTAAATCATGGACACTTTTGTAAAGTAAATCATATACTTTTATCTAAAATTTATCAGGTACAGAACTTAGCCTTGGCCCCAGTCCTTTCAGGGTATCATCCAACAACTCAGCCTTGGGTGTGGTAGCTACGGCAAATATGGCAGGTATGGAGAGGGAGTGTAAGTTTTACATAATGTATGTACAGTGTAGTCAGTGTGGTACAAACAAAGAACCATGACACAAAGAGCAGATTATCAGGGAGGGCACAAAATGAAGACTGACAAAGCATTGCCCAAGTTTTAGACATATTTTGAATACGAAGTAATTTCATAAGTAATTTGGATATATGAACAAAGTTGAAATGGTAAATTGGCCACTGTAATGATTACAAAAGCTGACGTTTCGAGCGTTAGCCCTTTGTCGGAGCAAATGACGAAGGGCTAATGCTCAAAACATCAGCTTTTGTAATCGTTACGGTGGCCAATTTACCATTTCAACTTTGTTGATATATCCAAATTATTTCGTTACTCCCACCGACGCAGCCCCAAACAGTTTCTTTCGAAACTCTCAGCCCTAATTTCATAAATACTTCCCTTTTGTACTGTGGCTGCATTGATATCAAATATTGCTTTTCTTTTGTTTTACAAGCTCCAACATTTGGCCTTAACACTCTTCAGACAAATACAACAGGTCTAGCAGGATCTTTAGGAGCTACAGGAACACCTTCCCTCAGTAATCCATTTGGGACCACGCCAGGACTTGGTGGTACTAATATAACAGGAGCCAGTACATTTGGGTCATCCCTAGGTGCTGGTACTTTAGGAACCACTGGACTTGGTGCCTCTACAGGTCTCTCTGGGGGGTTTGGCACCCCATCTCTAGGGGCTCCATCAGGAGGAGCTTTTGGCTCCACAGGGACAGGCCTAGGGGGCAGCACATTTGGTGCAGGGACATCAGCATTTAGTGCACAACCTAGGTTTCAGCTTCAAAGGCCGCCAGCTGGGAACAAAAGAGGGAAAAGGAGATAAAAGAATGGCTGTGAATAGTTGGAGTGAGAAAAACTAGAACCAAGCCATATAGCTTGCATTAATTGACCTTTGCTTATTTCTTAGATTGTTTTAGTCTCTTTTGAGTACTGAAGTTAAAACAAGAGCATATTCTCGCCACATAGTGGTTATTCTCTTCTGCTCATAGATGTGTACAAATATGCGAATGTATGTTTAAGATGTCTGTCCATTCCTGGACTTTTGATTCCTTTGGTTGTTTGTAGTGAATACTGCTAATCTCTTTTAGCTAGTTGGCATTAGAACATAGATTTGTAATTTTTCGTAGAAATATTTAATTTTCTCTAATCAAAGGTACTCTTTTTTTCTCTACTTCCCTGACTTCATTTACACTTTTCACACTTGCCCAAAATAAAAAGAGTTCCTGTTTACTGGTTGGTTGTTGTTTTCATGCAGCCTATATGAAAAAAAAATAGGCTTTCATACAAATGGAGTCTCGTTAGAGGGAGGGAGTCATGCTCAAGAGCAGAGGCGCGACAAAAGACGGTAGGCGTCACCTTTTGCGTTTTTTAGACCAGCTAAGGTTAGTGTAAGGTGGGCGTGAGTCGAATATTAACTCCAGGAAGTGCAATTCTCGTGTGAGATAAAGAGCGCGGCAGAAACGACGGCAAGCGTCATTTTTTTCCGTGCTGGGCGCTCCTTTCGCCATCCCTTAGCTTGCCTAACAGACGCAACAAAAAAAAATGACGCCAGTTCGATATACTGGCTTTCGGTTACTTGTTCGTTATCGTTTTTAGACGGCTCGATACCCTCCCGAATTTTCTTAGCCCCAGTAGAGAAGATGAGATCTGGATACGAGCTTTCCGTAGAACTTCGTAGGGGTAGGGTGGGGGAGTTCCTATCAACTTGGAGTTGAGGTTCGGCCATGTGGAGAAGCGCCATCTTTTGGTATTGGAAGTACTATTCTGAAGATAAAGCGATGAGGCCGCTGCTCGATTGCCTTTTCGTTATTATGTATGCATCAGTCTCTGTCATGGCAAACGAGGAGTCTATAGGCAACACTACAGAGAGACCAGCAAAAGATAAATCATCGGACAAAGACGACGTACAGATTTCAGTTTGTATCCTTTGACTACACGTTTTAAATAACGGTAACTTTTAATCAGAATCGAACCCTAAAATTCAAGTCACATTTACGTGTTTCCTTGACTTGAGTTTTTTCAGATCGTGCAATTTTCAAGCAAAAACGCGGAGAGCAAACTCTCGCTGCAGAGAGTATACTAAAACTCAATGACTACTCCAAACAATATAAAATGGTTGAAATTGTTCTTGAAAAATTGTTTACGGTAAGTTCTAGGTCTTACTTGTTACAACCGAGGTTGAATGGAGCTTATCATTCACTAGCGCTTTTAGAGTTTAATAAGTGTTGGTTAGAGACCTTGAAATGCAATTCCATTTGAAATCAGGTGACACTTCAGAATTATAAGTTTATTTTTAAAGTGGCTATATTTTATATATTCATCTTGACACGTTTGATTCCCGTGAAAAGAGCACCAAGCCTCCTACGGGTTTGACGTGATCTGTTATGGGACTGTTGGCATACAGCATGAATAATTTCTTCAATCCTTTCACTTCTAAGATCTCATTAGTAATTCTCCTTACTGTCTGCCATGCAATTCTTATGAGGTTAGTTCAGAGAAGTTGTTTTTCAATCAACCAACAATCCCCTAATTAAATTTTTTTTTTCATCACTTGTTTGCTTGATATTGTAAGGAGAAATTGTGCCTTGGTCACTCATGGGAGTTTAAGGGTGGACACATTGCCTGATTTAAAATTTTAGACCCAAAATTGACGTAATATTATATTTGTAATTATTTACATCTTATTTGTAGAAACTTAAAGCAGATTTTATGATCAACTTGTTGTCATTTCTTAAATACATTTTACTTACCAAACATGACTTCTGTTTTTATAATTTATCCTTAAATTTTTTAACACAAGTCATCTTGCATGTCAGTTATTTTAAAACAAGCCTTTTCTCATTTGCAGTTTGTGTATAAATGTAGAAACTTACTGATGTGATATCATTAATGAGTTTATTCTTGTGTATCAATCAGTAAAATATTTTATTCTCTGTTTGTCACACAGGTATTACAGGATGCAAAGGTGAAAGTAACTGCATCAAGTTATATACCTGGACAAGCATTTCCTACAGAAAAATCAGAGTTAGAAGGTATTTAAATTCCTTCATTATCCACCCATGTTAGGTTTCATTGTAGTGCCATTACAAGGAAAATCTATAGACTGACTGAGGTAAAATGTTGAAAACCTGGGCCGGGTTGTTTGAAAGGGGGTTAATGCTAATCTAGGATTAACAGTTGATCTTGGCTTAAATTTTCGTTGAGAAGAGTGTGGATGAGAGCTAAAGGTTTTGTTGGGTCTTCTCTCAATATGATTCAGAACTAATGGGAAAAAATACAAAAGAAAAATCCCTTTGCAGATCTACAGAACTTAATTTAAAATTTACACTAACCTGGGTTAGCTTAACCATGTTTTGAACAACCTAGACAAGGAAAAGGGGCTTACAAAAATGTGGGAAGGGTCTAAAGGGCCAGTTGTTAAAAGAAGGTCTAACTGAAACCACAGTTGTACACTTGTAAGCAGTGGCAAGGCTGTGCTCTAAGAAAAATTGAAGAGAGCCCAATGCTCTGAAACAGTGAAATCCAATGTGCCCTGCATATGCTTTTTAAGAAAAAACTAAGATTCCTGAGTTGCCCAAGAGGAAAAGTAAGGTGCCAGGGCATTAATGGACCACAGCCCCGAGTGGACCTTAGGCATGCACTGTAACAGGGTTGATGTAATTGAATAAATGTCCTTCCGCTGTTAGCTTTTGGCCCTCTTGACTCTGTTCACAAAAATAAATGTTCAGATAAAAGCTTCAGCAAATTTTTGATTTTTTACAATTGATTTACAACAATTATTGATTTACAACAATTTTGAAGTTAGTTACAACAAGTGAAGTTTATTTTAAAGTTACCACAAATTCGAAGTTAGTTTCGAAAACAGTTTTGTTAAACCATGGCTAAACTTTGTTTGAACAACTAGCAATAAGCACGAAAGTGAAAGAGAGCTGAAAGACAAAAGCCTCTTAAAGTACCTTGCTCATTTCTCCCTCTCTTGTTCCATTTTGTTGCCCCCACAATGATTTTATATTTATTTAAACCATTTCCAGCATTAGCAAACGTTTTGGAGAATACTGCCTTGTTTGGAGATATTCTTTTGCGATTGCCTGATGTAACATACAAGGTAAGATTTTACCATCATCATACAATAGAATAGTGTCTTGGCATTCCAAAGAAATCCATTTTTGAGTAATGTAAAAGGCAAAGTGCATTTTGTAGGTGTGAGTATAATAAACCTGGACTCATGCTTGATAGAAATCATCACATTTTTCAGTGTTTCATTACTTCTCAAGATTTTAGGGCAAAAAGAATTAAGATCTTTGTAAATTGTTTCATGTTCATTAATTCTTTTATTGTATTTCCTGAAGGTATACACCAAATCCAAAGACTGGGAACTTTTGGCTAGATGGAGTTTAAGCTTTTGCAATGAAACTCAAATTTATGATGAAACAGACTCAAAGTTATTGTATTTGGTGAGTAATAGTTTAAAGGTGGGCATTGCTTTCTTCATGTGTGGGTGAACTGGAGCAAAAATTTACTGCAGCTGTTAGATAAGTCCAGAAAGTCTTGTACACAAGTCAAATTGCCTACATAAGAGCTCATCTCATTTTCCTTCACATAAAGGGATAGCAGTGGTGGTACCTATCCCCCTGTCATAGTAGACCATTGCAGGTTGGAATCTTTTTAAAAGGGGAGTGGGGTATACCTTGTCTCACCCAGGGTATTTTGTAACTGATTGTCATTTCAACATTCCCACTGTTTCACTAAAAGTGACATTTTGTTGGCTGAGCAGTAAGTGATACATAGCAAGTTTATTCTCTAGTAAGTTTGATTCCTTTTTTGTTCAGTTGACTTCAAAGAAAACATTCCACAAAGAAAGGGAAGAGGGTCATTGACCCCCTCAGTTAGTCTACTGTGACAGTCAACCAGTAACCATTTCTACTCCTGGATGGAGAGAGAGGCATTGTGGGAGTAACATGTCTTGTGCAAATTATAGATTTCTACTCGGAAACTGACCGCTACTCACTTAGGGCTAAGGATTTTTTAACTTTAAAGAAGAAATATGCTAGAACTAATAACTTAAAGTATAGTTTTTTCCATGGAATTACTGACCAGTGGAATCAACTACCAGTAGACATTCGTGTTTGTGATAATGTAAATATTTTTAAGTCTTGAGTTAGGAAATTTTTCCGTGATTCTTAAGTAGCTATTATATTTATATATTTTTAGGTGATTTTTTTTTTTATATGGGGTACAAGACTTCTTTGGAGTTCATCCTTTGGTTTTTTCATCCATAGATTGTAATATATAAATAAATGACAAAGACTGTACAATCACTTGAGACTTTTCAGTCTGGCTTTGGTTGTTTGCAGGGTGGATATAACTCTATCCACTGGATAAATCGCTATCCAGAGGAAAGCGCAGTGTATTTTGGAACACTTATCCACCGGACAGCAATTTATCCACTGGATAGTGTTATCCGTTCTTTGAACAACCAGGGCCTGGACTACAGGACACCCATCTTCAGGGTACTACATTCCCCACTAGTTTTACATGAAGGCCTGAGTTGACCCACCTGACTGAACAATTGTTAGTCAGAATTTATTTGAGTGTCACTTGCAGATTTCCTTGTCTTTTAAAATGAATTTTTTGTATTAATTTAATTATTTTCTTCTCGTCAAGTTCAACGAGACAAGGTGCTCAATATTCAAAGAAAGCCACAGCGGGTCTTTCGCTCTTTTCTACTCAAGATAATTTGTAGATGTGGCATGTTACAAAGTCAAGCATGCTATGCAATGAAATGACTACTGAGTTTGTTTCTTCCTTTTGTCCGTAGATGGCGCAAGAGTTGAGACTTGTACCAAGAGATCCAAACTACATTAATCCATATAGGAATGTTGGAAACAAAGAGGTTTGAGGAAAATGCCCTTTTTGTTTTATTTTCATTGTTTTTAATATTTCTTACATGTTTTATTTTAACTTTAGAGTTTGAAAGATGCTGAGAGTAAAGAACAGACTTTAAAGAAAAAGAAAAAAGAGAAAAAGAAAAAAAGAGGCCCAAGATTAAGCCATGCTGAATTGTAATCATTTTTATTGTTAGGACTCCTTGTTGAAATAAAAACTTTTAGTTAGATTGTTGTGTTAAAGAAATAAAGCTTTGGTACTTGACTAATAACACTAGTGGAGGTGCGGTGGCCTCATGGTTGGTGCGTTTGACTCTGGATCAAGTGGTCTGGGTTCGAGCCCCGGCCGGGACATTGTGTTGTGTTCTTAGGCAAGACTCTTTACTCTCACAGTGCCTCTCTTCACCCAGGTGTTTAAATGGGTACCGGCAATTTAATGCTGGGGGTAACCCTGTGATGGACTGGCATCCCATCCAGGGGGGGAGTAGAAACACTCCCAGTCGCTTCAAGCTACAGAAACCGGAGTTAAGCACTGGCCTAATGGGCCACTAGGCTCGTAAACAGACTTTACCTTACTTGACTAATACCACTGGTTTTGGCATGGCATGGCCTGAGCCCAATTGCCTTTGTGAATCTGGTTATTAGAGGAAACCATCCAAGTCAATTACCATTACTGCTTTGATTTTGTACTAGTATGCTACAGAACAGCAAAAATACAGACT
The DNA here is from genome assembly GCF_964205215.1 of Stylophora pistillata. NCBI lineage: Eukaryota > Metazoa > Cnidaria > Anthozoa > Scleractinia > Pocilloporidae > Stylophora > Stylophora pistillata. Next base: position 4,586,084 of record NC_142527.1, read on the forward strand.
TGAAATACAGACAGAAAGCAGAGCCAAAAAATGGCCACACTGAACAATCCAAGTGAATAAAGGCTGATAGTTTCTAGAGAAGCTGTTTGGGGCTGCGTCGGTGGGGGTAACGAAATAATTTGGATATATCAACAAAGTTGAAATCATTATGGTAAATTGGCCACCGTAATGATTACAAAAGCTGATGTTTCGAGCGTTAGCCCTTTATCGGAGCCAATTTACCATTTCAACTTTGTTGATATATCTAAATTATGAACAATCCAAGCTTTGAGTTGTTTTTTTATCCTTTAAGCAAAACTTTTTGCCCGACCACATTGTAACCGTTTTTATTCAACATGAAGGACACTTTTATAGTGTGTCCATGACAAAAAAATGGTTTGGTTTGCATTTTATTCTTCTTTCGCATGCACTTTATGCGACCAATATCACTCTCAGGTAACGTCGTATCAAAACGATGCAGTTTAAAAACTAGAAAATAAAGAGGAATAATGAATCCCTTATTGAGTAGTTTGACATTTAATAGGAACGGACATTTTGCTCATCTCGGCACCTACTTTTTCAATCCCTGAATGCACCTCCTGCCCGTATTATATGTTGAACCATCAACTAAGGTGTATGTAACAAGAAATACACAAATAATCAAATGTAAACCTGAAAAGATGAATGTAAAGAAACTCACAGAGATAGAAGCTTTGGGAGTTTCTGGCAGATACTTGCAACATGTCAGCCCCTTGCTAGATAAATGTTTGCTAGAATTGTATTTTTAGACCAATCTAAGTGAGTTTATGATTTGTAAAAAGTCAAGTTTTTCTGCAAAGCATGTCTTAAATCATTTTGCCACATTTATCAGGGCCACTTTTCTCTGTAACAATATTTATTTCAAGCAATGAATTCCTGGCAAGTTATTTTCAGAATACCTATTTACATTTACTTATCAACAATAACATTTGACAAAAGGAAGGCATTCACTCATAACCATTTCTCTTTACCAAGCACATCTACAAACACTGCAGCTCAACTCTGAATCTTGTGTGGATTGAAGAAGAAGTGAAGTTTGTTTGGAAGAGGTGTTATTGTTATTGCTTTCGCTTCAAATGGCTCCCCATCAATTGAAAACCATGACAGCTACAAAGAATGAAGGAAACATTAGATACCCTATGTCTGCCAAAAGAGCTGCCGGGTCGAATGAATATTTTACCTACAAATGTTCACACCACCTGAAAATAAAACTTCCATATACCTTTTCATCTTTTGGTTCCAATTTTAGCTGTTTTACCCTCAAAGATTTGCATCCTGAAATAGTAAATTTTAGTTATCAGAAGTAAATATGTAAATTACAGTGTCTTACAAAGATTTCCAAGCCTGGGAAAGTCCATAACAGTACAAAAGAGTCAACATGTAAAATTACAATCAGAGATATAGTTTTCTTATGTGTGTTTGATGCAGCCAATCAGCTGCTGACACGTCCCTCACCTTTCCTGCCACTCATGAGGTATCTAGTTAATATACACTCAAAGAGAAATTCCATGTCTACAAGCACCCATTTATTTTATCCTCTATCTACAGTGGAACCTTAATTTAATGAAGTGCCAAGGGTCTGGAGAAATTGGTTCATTA
>NC_142527.1:4592700-4650200 GCF_964205215.1 Stylophora pistillata
CACACTTAAGACAAAAAATGACCATCAATAAATTATCTTTAATTTGAGACCTCAACTACAGCAAACAGTGAAATATATAGTGAAAAAGACCTAGTAGAAGTAGGCATCAAATTGAAAATCTCCATTCAATTCTGTGATCGCCTTATATATTGTGACAATAAAAAGGCAAAAAAACTATTAACATGGCTCAGAACTCAACAGAAATTGAACAGGTCCCTAAATATCATTATAAATTTGAAATACATTGCCATGAGTGGTAAGTTCAGGATATAAAAACAAGTTGAAGTCAAATGTTTGTTGCTTGATCATTTTGAATTTCGCGCACTCGTGACGAATTACACGTCCCCAACATGATTTGGGAAACACTCCAAACAAAGTCTCTTCTCACAGCTCTGGCAAGCCATCATTGTAAACTTTGTCCTTTTCCGTTTAAGACATCGCTTGCAACGGCCTCTGCTGGAATTTATCGGCCAGTGTCCACCCTCAACTTGCCCAGAACAAACACTTCTTTGCCGACTCGAAAAGTCTGCGATCAGGTCTTTCGCAAGTTCGATTCGAAACGCTAGTTGCGTTCTTGAGGGGTGATTAACCCTTTGAATGCCAAGGACGTATATATACGTCCTAAAATAGGACCCTCAGATACCGAGGACGTATATATACGTCCTCTGACAAGCATTTTGTTTCTTTTCTCGGTCGTTCAAGGTTTTTATCCGTGGTTGTTTCAAAGGACCTGGGAACAATTTGAGAATCCGCTGACCACAGAATTTTGCACTGTGGCACAACATAACACCCAGAAGGCTTTGTTTATTTTCGCGGCAAATCCTTGCCAAATCCAACATGGCGGCCAGCACACGTCGAATGACAGCTGAGGAAGTTTTGGTAGAAGTTTTCGCTGATAGAGACTCTGATATGAGGAAACGAAAGGCGATATGAGGCGAAAGGTGATATGAGGCGACGAAAGTGATGGAGATGTTTCAGAGTACAATGAAAGTATTTCGAGCTCGGAGGATGAAGATGAAAGCGGGGAAGAAGTCGAAGAGATCGACGAACTCGAAAGCGAGAATGAAAATAACGAAGATAGTGAAAGTGAGGAGGACAATGTCGCAGCTAAAAAGAGTTATACAATGCCAAAGGGCTCAAATTGTTGAGTAAAATTATTTTATGAAAAATCCAATATGGCCGCTGGTTGCGAGGCATGCACCTGGGTTGGCATTCAAAGGGTTAATGGCTTTCTTTTCGAGGATGAAGGCATTAACTATGCTCAGATCCATGACAAACCAAAAAAGATAACGCCACCATTTCTTTGATTTTTTTCCAAGCGAGTAGTAGCCACGCAGTTGATCGTGAAGATCGACTCCCCCCATGCTCGCATTGTAGCTTTTGACGACAGGGACGCTCGGCACTTGAATAATCGTTCCATCTCGTTGTTTTCTGTTAACAGTTTCGTTTCCAATAGGATTACTTTGCGTGCTTAAAAAATGAACGATCTTTTTGTCCTTCCACGCGGTTGCGACAACGTTCTCGTTTCGCCGATGAATAGACTCTCCCCGCTTCAAACGCTTCACAATTGGACTCTTCGCGGCAAGATCTTTGGGGAAATCTTTTCTGTTCGCTCGTGCCGTTGCGCAACAGTATATGCCGTCTTTCAGGAGATCCTCGGCAAGCTTAATAGTCGAAAAGAAATTATCAAAGAAAACATGATGATTTTTTCCGACAAAGTTGCGGGTCAGATCGTGAACAACACGATAACCAAGATTTTGTTCCGTCGCGCCATCTTGTTTCTTTCCAGTATAAACTTGGAAATCGCAAACATACCCGCTTGACACTTCCGCACAAACCCACACTTTAATGCCACGCTTTACAGGCTTCATTGGTAAATATTGTTTCATGCCAAGACGTCCTTTAAATTTAACCATGGCTTCGTCCACGGACAAATTTCTCCCCGGTCGTAGTTTCTCTTTACAATTTTCAACAACGCAGTCCAGTACGGGGCGAACTTTGAACAACTTGTCGTGTCTCGGATCTTCTCGCGGAACTTGTCTTGCATTGTTATTCAAATGAAAGTACTGAGACAATTTATCAAAGCGATTTCTGGACATGACTTTTTGTACAGATGGAACACCGATGAGTGGATCACTGTTCCAGTAGAGGTGATTTGCTGGCAGCTGTTTGATGCCAAACAACACGTGTACTCCGAGGAACGCTTTCATCTCTTCAAGTGTCGTTTCACGCCATTTAGGGTCAGGTTTTGCAGCAATGCACTCTTGTGCAAATCGATTAGTTTCACTGACGATATGTTCAATCAAGTCCTCTGGGAACATTAAATAGAAAAAGTCAATCGCAGTTCCATCCTCTGCGACTCCCCAGGTCGGACCAGTGGCGGCGGTGAACGGTGAGACTTCGACCGGATTGTTGTTGTCATTCCACTGATCGTCGTCGTCTTCTTCTTCGCTCTCGGACGAGTCTGATAACTCTTCAGTCGCAACAGAAGGTACTGAAACGTCTGACTCCGATTCTTCTTCTCTCGGTCGAAAAACAGCAGCTTGTGCTTCTTCGTCAAACCCCAGGAATTCTTCGTTTGCGCTTTCGCTCTCACTCTCAGTAGCCATTTTCACTCTACTCACTTCAACTCAAATTTTCAGCGTGACACTAAGTCACAACCTATAGTGATTTGCATATTGAAAAAGAACTAAAACTCTCTGCTATTGGCTAAGACAAAGTTCAACCACCTAGCAACCAAGTAAAAGCGTTTTTTATTGGTCAAAGCACAAGCACTCCACAGAGTGCAAATACGCACTATCGGGAATGTGATGCAGTCACGTAAGAGTGCAGATACGCACTATCGGGGCTTAAAGGGATGACCCATATCCAACAAGTGCGAGTGGAATAATTGTTTTATTAAAAAAAAACGCCCCCAACATATTAGACAAAATAATCTTCTCGACTTTATTTTGTAAGAAGAAACCAGATGTTACAATGTACAGATATTAGATTATGGTATATTGGCTCATAAACCATAATGGCTAAGCCAATAAAAAGTCTTGAATTGCATTATCCAATGATCTAGTTTTTAATAATACAAAATATAACAAGTGCTGGGACAATGACAACACTAACAACTGCATGCAAATTAAGCATTAGAGCCATCAATTCCTTACCTAGCTTCCATAACATTTTTATTTGCAAAGATCCCGTTACAGAGAGAATTATGAGCCCCAAGGGGAATAACTCCAATGGGAATCTTAGAAATTTCTTCCTAGAAGTAACACATAATTAGATAAATAAGCACAAGGTCAAGTTTTACAAACAAAAAAATTTGAAGAAGACAAAGTTACCATTTTGATGGTTTATATCTTATTGATTAAAGACCGTGCATACTTGGTTTGACAACTTACCTGATCACTTCTTCTAAGCAGCCCAGTCACAACCTTAAGCAATAAAAACAAAATTATTGGACAGAAAAAAAAAATTGCATTACACGAAGTAAGCTATGTTCTAATTCAAACCTCTCTTTCTCATAGAATTATATCTTTCTCAAGTGTAACCTCCAATCAGGCATTCTTTCTGCTTTTCTACAGTAGATTAATCAAGTCTGCAATTCTGCATTTAAGCCCAGTGGTTAATCCAGCTACAGCTTATACCTAGTTTCAGTAGTAATTACTGCTTCCCCTAGAAGGGAGTCAGTCTATCGCAGCCCTCCCCTCCCTCCCCACAACATTTCCTTGGGCTTCCCCAACAGTTCACCAGTACCAATATGTACTCCTGGGTGGAGAAAGACACTTTAAGAATAATTGTCTTACCCAAAAACACATCTTCTCATATCACTAGCAGTACCAATAAGATGTAAATCCTATCTTCTGATTGCCTACCTGAGCAGGCAAGTTGGGCCCATCTTACTTGCTCAGTATTGCCTGCTTTGGTCTTGTGCAAGAAAGAAATTTGCTTAGAGTGAGCTTATAGGAAAGTTTGTAATTTTTGAACAGGGCTGGCAACGGAGTCACTAAAAACGGTACAAGACAATCATATAATGTCCCACCAGGTCTCAAACCCCAAACCTTTTGACTTAAAGAGTCCAGCTCATTAACTGTTAGGACACCTGATCTCCCTGTGACTTTGTAGAGTAGGTATCCAATATTTCATGTAGGTAAACAAAAAAGCATCATTAAGTTGATTAGCTGACCTCAAGTAGTGTGCCATCTCCTCCGGCAACAATAATGCCATCTGTTTTAGGATCAATGTATTGCATCAGGGTTTTAATTTGTCCTTCGTAATCTGTCTGAAAGACAAAACCACGAATAGTATGAAAACTGACCTCTTTCCAAAGGTTCAAAATATTGAAATGTGTGAAAATCTGTTACCTTAACAATGGTAACGTCGAGCCCTGCTATATGAAGAATTGGTTCTGCATTTTTCTTCAACAAAGTCTCTGCACTGCTACTGAAAGGAATCAATCACATTTTAATGGAGTGTCAGTAGTATTAATTATAAGACAAGCTGCTTAATATTCATAATATCTTTTCAGAGCAGGTGTTCATGTAATACTTTTATGTGAACCAATATTGGCTAGCATCATTTTAAGCATTCCCCCTGTAATTAGCAGTTGCTTCCCCTTAATCATAATAATTTTCATTCCTATTAAGCAGCTGTTTTCATCCTTTACTATGTCCTGACAGCCTGTTTGCATTGTCTTCCTCCTGCACTGACTGGAAAATCTTTCACAAAATTTGTAATCAATGTTTCTCTCGCAAAGTCAAAGTAAGTCATATTTTAGAACGAGTTTTTGAAAATTAAGTGGTCAATTATAGCATTACAGTAAAAACCCACATACAAGAACATGTGGATTAAGAACACCCAGGCTGAAATTTGCTAAAAAAGGAGCATACATATAAGAACACATTCAGCCTGAAAATTGAAAATTGTTCTTATATATAAAAACTCTTCCTTTTCCAGTATAATAGAACAAACAGTGTCTGTAGCTTACTGTGGTATTGCACTAAGACCTCTGTATAAATGCTAGTAACTTCACTTGCTGTGTATAGCAAATGTACAACAACTGTATTTGGAATTAAAAGTCTTATAATTACAATTATGAGTCATGTATTTCATTATAGTTAGTAAATCCCTTACATTTTTTTAGAAGTAAAAAATTAAGAACACTTGAGAACACTTTCAGGCTGATTTCACCTAAAATACCCGATATATAAGAACCCAATCAGCCTGAACCCCGAAAATGGGTGTTCTTGTAGGCAGGTTTTTACTGTAAGTGGAATTTTCAATCATTTTTTATAATACATCTATTCTACAAAACTTGTTTTAAGTGGTCAACCTACATTAAGCTGTCATCTTTCATTCCCCCTGGTGACTGTTTAATACAGGTTCAACCATCTTTCAATCAATAATTTTGATTTCTTATGAAAATGAAACCTAATGCCTGTCACTTCTGCTTTATTCTGTACACTTAAGATCTACAACAAATACCTTCCAGACGCTGGATTGAAAACCAAGGTCAGTCTCCTGGGTTTTCTTAATGATGGCAATGTTTGGTCACCAAAAGCCTGTGAAAAAAGAAGAAAACACAAGAAGTTGATGACATTTTCAGAAAATAGTTTTCTTGAAAACAATGACTTCCTGGTGAGAGAGTTAGAAATCAGGTCCATGAGAAGTTTCTATCACAATGCTTCTCAACATGGGCTATCAATAAAAACAAAATGAAAAAACACTGATATAACCATTTAATGTATTTATATCAATATTTAAAGAATATTGGAAAATTGATTTTGTCATATCCCACACCTGAGATAAGACAGCCTCAAGATGGTCTAGAACACTGATTAAATTCCTCTAATTTTTATCAACAAACAAACTCTGAAGATTTCATCTACCTTTGCTTCATGGCATAGTTCTCTCCTTATCATGTACTCTCTATTAAAAAAAAAATAAGAGTTAAGCATGATAAATGAGCCCTCTTTTCTCCCCAAAAATAACCATACCCCACTCCTTGATCTTCAAAAGTATTCTCAAAACCAAGAAGAGTCTATCTTCCAGCATGAACCCTTCACAGTCTGACATCAGTATGCATATTCTCCATACTGTTCTCTATACATTTCCTATGGTACTCCCAACGAGAATTTTTTTCCACAATCAAGAGCTTGTTCAAATGGTGGTAATTTCCCAAATTCAGAAGTGATATTGTCAGGAGAAGTTACATGCTGGTAATTCTTAAGGGTTCGTTGTTGTTTAATTTCAAAAATACCGGAGTCTAGGCGAGGTAGTCAAGAAAAAAGAAAACAACAACAACAACAGCAATAACAAAACAAAAAACAACAGTAATTAAGACAAATGACATCAAATTCGTGGAAAACCTTCGGAAAATCCTGCGTTTCTACGGGCAGGCCAAGACTTAATGATCTCCTGTTGAAATAGTGATACACGTATGTACAAAAACATTGATAATATTTTTTTTCTTATTTTTAAGCTGGTAAAAAATCTTGCCTGTACTTATTAGCTCCATAATTCATCAACCATCCAGCAAAAAGGGCAACAGCAATTGATTTTTTCCTGTGTTTTCGTATTGTGTAAAACCAGGGCTTTCCGTCCGCCATGATGAAAATTATGCCTCTTCTCCAGGTCCTGTCGACTTTGGGAGACAACCTGCTTCAAATATGCGTTCCATTGTGTCTATAGGGTTCTTGGTCGATGTGGCTCGTTGGTACTGTAAATTTAGTAGAAGAGGATATTCGTAAGAGAATAAATGAAAAATACTTTCTTGAATCTTTTCCTAAAAATGTTAGCATGTTGTAATAAGGAGATTTTTTTAGATAGCGACAAGTCCAGCTTTAATGAGAGGAATATTTAAGACTGATTTTCCTTTTTACTTAGGAAAGCTTGAAACTACGCCAGTTTTCTTGCACTCAGTAATTAAAAGACATCATAGCGCCAACTACTTTTAGTTTTATTTTCTTAACTTCTCTCTCCACCAGATGGGTAGTTTTCTCTCAAGGCGTTGTCAGGGTTTTGTGTTATTGTTATAAGCTTTTTTTCCAGGATGCGACCGACATAGTTGAAGGCACCGAGGCGTCACTGTAATTCTAACCGGTAACATCAAATGTATTCTATACATTTACTAAGCCGACCGTCTTGACCACCTTTTTTTTTCCTTTGACCTTACCGCTAGTGGTGGGTAATCTCTTAAAATGAAAAAGCACCTTTTTTGCATACTACTCACATCAAAATCTCTCGGTAACTTTATTACTTAAGCCTTCGAAAGCAAACATTACTTTCCCTAAAGCAAGAATTATTTGTGCCTGTACATGCACATGTATTACCCTGCAAACTTTTCCAACCTTAACTGTACAGAATTCAGTCCCCTAACATCAGTATCCAGTTTCCTTCGAAAGTGTCCTGGTAGCTTCCAGATAGGCCTTCATCACCCGTATACACGCGCAAAGGGTGATTCACACGCGAGAATAGGCAGAATAGGCTTGGTGCATTTGTGACCTCGTCTTGCGTATGACACACCCTTCGAGCTTGCCACGGCTCGGAAATTAAATGGCAACAAAAAATAAGTGAAAAAAATACGCCTGTCGTGCAGATTATGTCGATTTCAGCATCACGTGAAGAAAGCGAACCCATTCCTTGTAAGAAAAAAAAATGGCATGTCCGTGTTTTGGCAAATTTTAACTGATGACCTTTCACTAAAAAAAAATATCATTTATGTAATTCTGTACTTCTATACTTTCAAGTTAAACTCGTTTGTGAACGCGTATATTGTCGCATACAGCAGTCCTTTATAAAGAAGGTCAACAAATCTGAAAATAGCGGGAAGATGTAAACAATCAAATGGAATATTGCGAAACCTCCGTTTCTTATTTTCCCGCTGTGAACAGCACGCTTTCTAGAATTTCTGTTTGAGGTTGGAGCAGCGGATCCGGAGCCGCAAAAATTGGGAGCGAGGAAATGTAATAGAGTAGACTGAGGCTTCTCGCGGCTTCTCATGGACTTCTTATGGCTCTGTCGCTTAGATTCAATATTTTCCTTCAACGGGACTTGAACGGTTAAAGAAAAACAAACAAATCTGCATGAGGCACGAACTGATCACGGCCGAGTATTGTAATACTGCTAGAATTTTTTCATTTCACAAGTCTTATATGGGTCCTATACTGTGAGGTCTAAAACCGTTACCAGTAAAACGGCCAAGAAAATTTACCCGCTATGGGCGTAACAATTGACAGATTTTAACCGTTAGTGTTAACAAAAGTTAAGCGTCAAAGTTGTTTCCTTTCTAGAATGTCATTTTGGGTTAACCGTTAGCCGTAAAATGGCCAAAATTTTAACCGTGCTTTAGCCATTACACCATAGCGACCCTCATATGTCAACGATGCATTCTTGTATTACCTTGGATTCTACACACACGCTTAGGGAAATGAAACACTGGCTTATATCAACGACGTACAAAAATCAGAGAGGAGTTTTTTTAGCACACCGTTTATTCACTGAATTTTCTCTAGCCTTCAAAACACTTGGATTGACCAGTTAGTAGCAAAGGAAATGAATAGAAAATACTATAGAGAATTTGGACACTGACACTAGAGTGTATGAAGAGAGTGAAGAAGCTTAATAGAAACTTAATCATCGGAAAGATAAAAAAATTGACCTTGACCCGGGAGGAAAGTAATTCCATCTCTCGCAAATTACATGCATTCTCCTTTCTAATTGTTCGCAAATGTCTCATGCTGGTTCTTATGAATTTTTGTGAACGTGACAGCTTACATGTTTTTCGCAAAGTATTCTGGGGGATGAATGAAACACGAGCATACTTACTGTAGGTCAGAAATGTCACTTGTGGTTACCTTGCGGTTGTGAACATATACAGCGGTCAAAACTATGTTTTAGTTTGAACAAAGCCTCCCTAGTGTTTCGATTTACTGTTTCATCAAAAGAGTGTTTGAAGAAAATAGGGACACGCTGAGAGAAATATAAGATATTTACTACAAAATATACAAATGAGGAGCACAATTTCGCTAGAGAGGCGAATGGTATCCTGAAAAGACCGTTATTTTCGAAGTCTCGTTAACCTTTATGACGATTCTCTAAGTTCTCGTTTACAATGCCTTCCGTTTCGGAACGTCTCGAACTATCGCGTTTCTTTTGAGGGCTTCAAAACCGGGTTTTTTTTTTTCTTATATTCAAGATTATTGGTCACTGATCTCAGGTAGCCAGAGGAGATTAAGGTTTTTCTTGTGTGCGAAGAAAGTTTCTGTATGCGCGATTAAATTGTTGTTGCTGATCGATAAACCGCTAAAACGAATGTAAATGATAGACTGTTTCCCAGCTTTAACGCAACATTTAACGCAACATTTTCCTGTCATTAGAGTTGTACTGCACCAATTTAAGCAAAGGGATTGTAATGATATAAAGTTGTGTATCTAAAATTCTTTTATCATAAAAAGGAGTCTCGACGTCCCGTAATTATCACACCGTTGTATTATCATTCACCGCTTGAAATAATTTTTTAGCGTTTCAGGTTTTGAAAGAACTTGTCTAAAGAACGTTTCAGAATTGAAAATGTATGCGTAGTACGGCTTTCCTTTTTTCATAGCAACCATTAATTTACCTGGAGGATTCAAAATAGGTTTTCGTGGACATCTATCGCAAATATACAACCTGTTGTTCGCAGCCGAATGCATACCACTTCATTGGGGTTCCCTCCCCCAAAATTGAAAAGTTCACGCCGGTCGATCGAACGTGAAATACCAACCCTTCAAAGATTTAATTTTTGAACGATAGATAACGCATCACCGTTAGAATTAAAAAAAAAAAAGAAAGAAACAGCGAAAAGCGTCTATTTTTTTTTTTTTTTTTTTTTTTGGAGACGGTTTTTCAGGAGTTTGATGTTTTTCAAGCAAACTCTGTTGCTACGTAACTAGAATTCACTTCAACATCGCATATGGAGATATCTTGAAAACAAAAGACAACCCAAACCCTTCCCTATAAGAAAAAAACCACGAGAATAATATAACTTTTCTTTTTCCTCATTTGCTGTGCCGAGCACACTCGAGAGTTTCGTTAGTAAAACAGGGCGTGGGCACATAGAGTTTCGGCTTGCAAATTCAAAACTTTTATTTTCAATTCGTTCGGAAAAGGCGTCGTATTCTTGTCAAATCTTGTTGCCACAACGCAAATTTCAATGCATTTGCATAAATTGAGCTTGTTTGATAACGACCGACGACAAGAAAGGGATTTTTGTTCGTCTCAACCAATCACAGGCAGACACGCCCCTCAAAGGGCGGTGTCTTATCTTGATGAATGCGAATACTAACACGAGCTAACTTTCGCGTAGGTTGAGTGTCCAACGACCTTAATCATCAAAATTCCCCGAGACGAGTAGGCGTATGAAACGACTCTATTGGCAAAACCAAAAGTGTAACGTGAAAAAAAGTTTACCAGCCACTCCTTAGGGGACGTGACAAGTCCCCACCCCACCTCACCCTTGGGAAGTGCGGTTTATTGGCTTTGCTCGGGTGTGGTCGTATCTCGTTTAGCTACCAGAAACATGGCGTCGAGTGAAGAAGGTTCAACGCATACACGGACAATACAGAAGCGAGCGAAGAAAACACAAGATCAAGCCTGTCAGTTCGATGCATCTCTGCTAGAAGGTAAGGAAATTTGACAAATTTTCCTGGTCTTCACGCACTCGCTGTTGCTTGGATGGAATACAATGGCTTCGTGATGTGACGAGTGTTACACAAAAGTAAAATATTTTCTGCTTTTCACTTTTTCAGAAGAAAGGGGAACCTGTGAGGCTTGCAACCAAATTTCAGGGTAAGGAATGTTTTAATTGAAAGAATTGCTTTCGTAAATGAGTCAGAAAAGCCGAGTGTGAGGGACTGAGCCTTCACTCACGTTCTCTGCCCCCGCGACGCGATCGATGCCGGCGAATTTGTCGGTGCACGCACTTAAAAGGCTTTCTAGCGGTTTGAAAAGTATTCGTATTTTTTTCTTTGAGCGGTTTTCTCGCTTGATTCCCTCTCATTCAATCTAGTGAGCTAATGGCGTATTGCGATATCTCTGTTTTCTTCCAATAATTTAGCCTGCGTTACGAAAGGCCACGTTTTATTGCCGAAGTTTGCGGATATTTCTCAAACAGGAAACGCAGAATCCTTGAAATTCCGAGGCAATTTGGATTAGTTTATGCGCATCCCAACCTGTCTATTGCGATTTATCCTGATTTTCGAGTTTGAATATAACCGTTTGGAACGAAGGAATGAGATCCTATATTCCTTACGCTCTATAACTTAACTCGAATTGTGTAAACTTGATAAGTTTACAACGATCGATATTAGAACTTCCTATGAACCAGTGGGCATAATTTCTTGAGCGTAATGTTTGGTCCTGTTACGACATCGAAGACGAAAAGCAATTTTATATCATTCGTCGTTTTAACTTATAATTATTTCTACGTAAAACCCGAGCGATTGGATGTGGTGTAATCTTAATATATCACAACAGAGAACATGAACTCGTACATGTTAAAACTTCAATGTCTTTTATAGTGACTCGGAGACCTCGCGTTTATCATTTCCTGTCAAGAGCAGGAACCTTTCGTCTGATTTTCGTTTTAAAACAGGAGAAATTGTGTGCGTTTCCGAGAATAAAATATTTGGTGTTTATTCCCGATAATTTTCTTTCCTGTATACTGTAAAACTAGATCGTAAATTTATATTTGTTTTGTTGTTCTTCCCGGTTTGGAAGTCTTGAATTGGTGTAATTGATGTTCGAACTATAGAATACGGGTTCACCGTAAATAGCTTGTCCAAACCTATTCCTGATGCTTCATTGCATATGATATGATTTGTATAACTTATTGTTAAGAAAATGTGAATTAAGTAAGAAAGAGAAATCTGTGGAAAACTTCAAAAAAGGCTCTCCTTTTATAACCTGTCTTTCGTAAAATTTAAAAAAATAAATTTGAACGAAAAAAAAAATTGGAGTCTACTGCTTGTTATTTATACTAAGTAATATTTTGGATTGAAGATATCATACGAGGATCAAACGTAGTTTCTTTTTTTTGTTAATGAAATATCAGTTTGTTGTGTCCAAGCTAGTTGATTTGCCCTGGAGTAGATAATTTCAAATTGTGGTCTCGATGAATCTAAATGCTTCATTTTGAATTTTCTGTTATTTTCTCTTGAAGCCGATCAGTGATTTTGATTCGTCTTTGGCTTGGGTGTTTTGCATACTACTCCACCCAACAATCTGTGAATTATGAGCTCCACCCTTTACAACTCAGATTGAATTACACATTTTTTCATGAAGAAAATGGAACAAATATAGAGATTCTAAGAAATAGCTTCAAAATTAATTTTTGCAAGCTGTTTTTGTAGTTCTGCTGACATTGTCTCTAGACATTTCCAGTAGCATTGTTTTACAAACTTTAAAGGACAGCTTTGATGACATGTTTCAGAATTTTTGCAATTTTGTGGTCCCACAAGGAAGGTAATTAATTTCCTGTCTTCAGTTCTAGCATCATGCATTCTCATTTGTAATAAAGTGCAAACGGCTGTTGTGTTTAGATGAAAAAATGGGTTTTATGAGATTAATTTCTGAGTTGCATGTTTCCTTTTTCCTAGAAGCAGCCAACATCTAAGAAATCTCCACACTATTTCACAGCTAAGCTGTAATATAGTTGTCTCTGTCTATTTGTGATCAACTTTGAAAGAGTTCTCTCCACTATTTTCAACATAATTTTTTTTTGGTGCTTTTGAGAATCTTGTGCTGGATCTGATCCTAATTAGTGTTTCTTCAAAGTTGAGCAAAGTACATCTCCTCACATAAAGCTTCATAGATGAGCTGCAATTTAAGCAATAGCAGAAAAGAAGCCTATTTGCTATAAGTTTTCCCTTAACCTTGCCGCGTTTCAAAACGACAGTGAAAGTGGGAACCTATTTCCAATTCAGGAATTATATTAAACTATGACTACTTCACCCCCACTTAGTTTTGAGCAATTCTGCCAGAGAAAGGCTGGTATCAAAATGATTCATTACCCTCGGAAGTCTTTATCTTTTATCATTCTGTACTGTTTAAAGTATGGCCCAATTTCAATGTTTTAAGATTCTGTATAAAACAGAAAAAATAAGTCCTTTCTAAGGTTCTGGGATTGAAAGTCACAAGGACTGTAGTTTACTGCCAATAGGTTAATACCTATGTCTACTGCTTATTTCTCTCACCCCTTAAGAATGACTAAACAAAAACTCCTTACAATATAAATACATTTTTTTTAAGAATTATGGTGATGGAGAGAAAGCAAGGTATCAAAAAGGGGTTATTGCTTGATTTGATATTAAATTATCAAGGCTTAAATGGCAAGGAACTTATGGTGAGCAGTGAGGAGAAGTGATATTTAGTTTTAAGTTAGGAGTTGTCATTTAGATCTGGGTCGCAGTTGATTTGTATGGGTAACCTCTTCATACAAATACCATGGATTATAGTATTTTCTTGATACAAGATCAAATTCTCATAACTAGTCTTAAAGAAACATATGGAAGCTGGAAAGGAGAATTAGATTTCATATCAGGGGTGAAATGTTAAAACTAAACCTTGAACCACTAAAGGAGCTTTTATTTCATAAATGTATTACAGTACTTTACACTTTATCTACAGTATATCTTTTGTGAGAGTTTTTTTTTTCTCTCTCTCTTTGATGAAAGAACAAATTTTGTTTAGTTATGAAAATATTTTTACTTTCCTGCCACCAATCTCTGATGTAGCTCATTTAACTCCCGAGATTTGAATTTTAATTCTCCTCCCTAGCTGCAACACTTTTCCTTGTAATTCAGTTGTAAGAATTTGGTGTTAGTTCTAGATAACTTCTATCGGATAAGCTTGTGGATATTTGGGGGAAGTTACATGTTAATCACTTCTGGCAGCATCAAATGGGTAAGTCAAGGGTTGGGGTAGTTGAAAAATAAAATGGTAGATTAATAATAACAGTTGTGTTTTTGTTTTTGTTTGTTTGTTTGTTTTTTTTTTGTAGTTCTGCTAATTGTCTCTCTCAACCTCATGTCATCCAGGTAAGGCATGTGCATCCTTTTTTGCATGAGTCAGTCGACAGTTGTAGTAACATGTAGTGTGTAGAAATCTCCTTGAAAGTGGACTGAACGTTTTTTCTTTTTTGAGTTTGAGACATAGGACATTTTAAATATAACTCAATTTCTTGCTAAATCCTGACATAGTTACATGTCATTGCTCACATTTATATCTTTTGAATACTAAATTTGTGTTGATTGCCAGAAAATCTCAATTTTTGTTTCTCTTTCAACAGCTTGACCCAGAAGGACACATTGAACGAACAACAGTTATTCGAGTTGTTACTACAGATGATGATGAGTACAAGGTAAGTGAGAACTGACTTTTCTCTTGGATTTAAAGCTCTGAACTTGAGGAAGAGTTCCACTGTCAACTCTCTCCCAGTGACCACTCTGTAAATTTTGGCTTGGGGTTACCCTTTCCCTTAGTGGAGGTGCAGTAGCCTCATGGTTGGTGCACTCGACTCCAGATCGAGTGGTCCGGGTTCAAGCCCCGGCCAGGGACATCGTGTTACGTTCTTAGGCAAGATACTTTACTCTCGCAGTGCTTCTCTCCACCCAGGTGTATTAAATGGGCACCGGCGAATTTAATACAGGGGGTAACCCTGCGATGGACTAGCATCTCATCGGGGGGGGGGGTAGAATACTCCTAGTTGCTTCATGCTATGGAAACCGAAGTTAAGTGCCGGCCCGACAAGCCGCATGGCTCTTGAGTAGGCTTTACCTTTACCCTTTCCCTTAAACAACCACTTTGTTCATCACTCTTCATCCTTTACTCCCTGTACATCATGATCAGTATCCATTCTCTTGATACTCTTTGTTATTACAAGGAAAATTTGTTAAACAATCAACGCTTCTTAGGTTGGTTATGATTTCCTTAATTCTCATGATCATAATGAAAGATTTAGCAACAGTTCTGGAGGGAGAAATTAGATACTGGTCACTCTTAGAAGCCAAAGGGTTAGGGAGTTAAAGGCTGGGTTAATTGGTGTCTACCTTTATATGGGGATCTAGAAGTGAAACAGAAGAGTGCATATTTACATTTTACATTTTTTTACATTTATGTAACGCAGACTTCTATATGGATATATTCAGTCGCGCTTAACAGTATCGTAAGGTTGAGATCAGATGTCAGCATTTTTATCAGGCGCCTCTGGCAGCCGCTTCAGTCCATCCCACCCTGGGGAGGACATCCACCACACAGTAATCTCGTGCATGGGAAATTTACGTCTCTTACCCCTAACCCTGCAGGAGACGGGACCTACGGCTTTCCGTCTTATCCGAGAAGACGAAGCAATGTGAGTGAAGTGTCTTGCTTAAGGACACAACGTCATGCCCCAGCCAGGACTTGAACCCGGGCCAACCGACTCAGAGTCCAGCACACTGACCACTGGACTACTCACACCTCCTATGTTACCTCTTAAAGCTAAGAGGACTGCCTTCATTGATTACAGGGTTCGACACTAACTTTTCAACTTACTAGCCAAGTGGCTGGTGACATCGTAGATACTACAACAATGTCAGTTTGTTTACTAGCCAAACTGGTCAGTGGAAACTGAAAACCACTAGCCAAAACTGAATTTCTACTAGTCTGTGGCTAGCAGGCTACCGTTAGTGTTGAGCCCTGGATTATAAGTTAAAGGATTTCCTCAATTACAAGGAGTTGCAACTATATTATAGCCATGTGTCAGATTCTTAAGTGGATTCATTGCAGCGTGCTCTTTGTAATAAGGTTACAGAAGCTTCTCCAGGAAGATATGGAGGAAGATGTAATGGCACTGATAACGCGCCAACAGTCATTGTGTCTCCAGGGGATCATCTAAAAGAATATATGATAGCAGATGAATATGATGACAGAACACACTCTCCTCCTCCAGTTCTTTTTGATGAGTGAGTCTGCGTTTTCTTGTGTTGCTGTCATTGTTACCTTTGGTGATAACTGTATTGTAGGGAAATAAAATCCTACCTAGCTCCAGTCGAAGAGCACCAGACTGCTGTGCTAGAGTTCAAGGGATCAAGCTCTAGACTGAACCAACGGATCTTAAAAAAACTGAAGAGATTGTGCTGCCTTTGCTTTCAATTGATATCTGCAAATAGTTGGAGATTCTAGTCTTCTGAGATAAGGACAATAAGCCGTAGGCCCACGGCTGTGGTCTAGCAGCGCCCGGTGGCCCCTTGCGCCTTACTTTTGCTCTTGGGCAACTCAGGAATCTTAGTTTTTTCATATAAAGCATATGCAGGGCACCCTGGATTTCACAGTTTCAGTGCACTGGGCTCCCTTTAATTTTTCTTAGAGCACAGCCTTGCCTAGGCCCCCCCTCCCCCTGCTTAGTGTTTTAAACTGCATTAGAGCATATTAAAATGGAGTAGGCACATGCACTGTACAAAATATTGAATGCATCATTATTATGAACAGTTTCAAATTCTTTTCATCCAGGACTGAACCAAACGTAAGCAGTGCAAGGGAGACTCGCAAAGCTGAGTAAGTACAAAACAAATAATCGTTTATTTTTCTTTCACCTGTTTGCCTCTTGTGTTTAAATTGACCTTAAAGTTGACCATCACTTTATCGTTTTGTAGTAAAACAGATCATATGAAAAGGAGAAGAATCCACAAATGTGATTATGAAGGATGCTCCAAAGTTTACACCAAAAGCTCACATCTCAAGGCTCATAGGCGCACCCACACCGGAGAGAAACCTTACAAATGTTCATGGGAAGGTTGCGCATGGCGCTTTGCTCGCTCAGATGAACTTACAAGACACTACAGAAAACATACTGGTGCAAAGCCATTTAAATGTGCGCACTGTGATAGGTGCTTTTCAAGATCAGATCACTTGTCACTTCACATGAAGCGCCACTAAATTAGTGTGCAAAAAGGCTCTGCAGGGAATGACATTTTACCAGTGAACACTGCCAAGAAAGCCAGCCTATTTTGTAGAATGGAGCCTTTTCTTCCTGGAGCCACAAGGAAGAAGGATGCTGTTGATACATCCAGTTTTTAGTTGTTCTTTTGTCACTGTGTACAGCTGGAGCAACACATGTCAAATTTGTAAATATAGAATTCTATCCTCTGTGATACTAAGTGCTTCCTGTAGATGTGGAACCCTGTGGCATCAAGAGAATGGTTACAAAGCTGAAGCAGTGGTGGATTCCTACTTCAGTTGTGTAAACCTGCAATTCATGCTAGTATGGCTGTGTTATTATTGCCATAAATTTGCCATGATGATAGCAAGCTGAAGGTTATCCTGCAACAGAGTTATCTCGTGACATGTTGTATCACTTCATTTGGCTATATATTGGAGCATTTGGAAAGTCCTCTACACCTATCCAGAATTCAAGCTAAATGTCATCTTTAAAATGGATGGATGGAGTGGCACATTGTTACTACACTTCAGTATGTTTTTATTGTGGATTGAAGCTCTTCAAAAGCCCTCTGCACTTTTCAAGTTTTCTCTACTGTTTGTCTTAAAGGTTAACGGTGCATTCTTTCCTGCAAAGAAATCTTTAGAGTCTACGCTGTATACATTGGTAAAGTATTCTAATGAATTTGTTTTTCTGATCAATCCTAGCAACTAGGACAACCTTAAGTATTGGTGCCAATTAATTATATTTAGTGGAAGCAATGTCACCACGGAAAAATTATGTAGAAAACATCTCTTCACAAAGATAACTTAAGGGTTCATACTCCTCGTGATGTTAGCAAAATGTACATAGTAATTATTATGAAATTTTAAATTATAAGTTTAGTTATCAGTGTAACTATTTTTTTGTTATGCGTAAGTCTGTGTTGAATTGATAGTTTTCAACCTATTTTAGTTTTAAACTTTTTTGATGAAAAGTTTAACTTCAATAACTTTTCGAGGCATAATATGGTACTTTGAAACCCTCTTGCAAAGATAATTGGACAGTGGTGTTTCATTTATGGAATAATTCAAAGAATGTGTGTTTTTATAATACTGTACTCACTCACACACACCCCAGGTTGATATAGAACTTTGTAGCATGAAAATTTTGAGGGTTTTAATTTTGCAGATATTGCAAATAGTCTTCTCTCTTCAAAAGACCAAAAAAAAATTTCTGCAGAAAAATCCCACAAAAATTTACAACCTTCAGTCAATTAAAAAACTAATTGAATACTTTACATGAATCAATTATCATTATCCATAAGCTGTATTTGGGCAGGTCTACTCACCATGCTCATCTTAAAACCGTTTTGGAGTTGGGGAGGGGAAGCAAATATCACTCGAAATCATTCCTTGTCAGTGTTAAGCATTTGAAGAGAAAACTGCTAAGGTAGTTCCTAGCATAAATTATGGTCATTTTAAATCAATTAAATGTAATTTGTTCCTGTAATAGTAATTATTTCCCACCATCTCCTACATGCAAAGTACACTCCAGCAAAGTTTTCATGCTACAAGAGAGTTGACTGGGCAGGTTTGCTTGTTTCCTTTTAGGGATTTGTGAATATGAATGATTGTACATACATACAACTTACAGCAGTGATATGTAAAGAAGTGGAATCTTGGGAAAACTTTTGAATTATCATCTTCAATCAGTTGTTATGTTTGAGAAGTATCAGCAAGTTTGCATTAGTTTGGGCAAGGAAAGAACAGGGGGTGGTGATAGTAGAATGTCTGTCTTTCTGTGTGGTTAGTAAAGGTAGCTTAGAGGTTTCTCCTTCTTCAGTGGTTTAGTAGGTTGGTCAATGCTGTCCTTCAACTCCCAGAAGTGATTAACATGTAACTTCTCCCTATAATATCCATACATTAATATATACTAAAACAGTGGATAGCACTGAAGGTGCACTCTGATTGGCTAGTCAAACCTCTGAATATCCTTTGCTATTTACCTCCAAGCAACTCGGGGAAAAAATGGCATCCCAGTTTGCACCCGTGACAAGCGAGGAAATAACTCAAATTAATTTTTGATGGTGTATATTATCTCACTGTTTTAGTATATACTAAAACAACTATTCACCAAAGTGGAGGTGGTTAGCAGTGGATATTTACCTCGCCACTTTGTGGCTCAGTAAATATCCGCCACTAACCACCTCCACTTCGGTGAATAGTTGTTAATTATCCAGCAAACAGCCAGAGAGGATACTCGAACTCATCAGATAGAAGTTGTTACCTTGATTAAACACCAAATTCTTATGATCAACTTACAAGGAAACATGCAGCTGCTAGAGGGAAGAATTCAAAATCAGATCTCAGGAGTTAAAGGGTTAAGGGAATGAGATTTCATTCATACTTTGTGTTTTGAAGTTGAAAATGCAACTTTTTCTAAACTGCAATAACTTCACTGCAGCTGTACTTTGATGTGCACAGAGGCCAAGAGGCTTCCACTGGAACAGGTGCAAAAACCCTTCAGTAATCAACTTCATTGTACTTCAAAATTACTTGGAAAGGAAATGAAAGTCATTCAGCATTCTGAGCACAAATAAATGCATTTAATTTTCAATTCGGCTCTATGATTCCCACTGGCTGCTTTGCACCAGTGTGTTTTTGATTGTTCTGTCTGGCTGTTTTGATAGGGTTTGCATGCCTTTGGGTTTTTTGTGTTATGATATTCCATCAAAATGTTTACTATGGCTTATTTTATCTATGATTAGACTTATGATATGGGCTTTATGATTTACAACTAACCTTTCTTGACCCTGTCATTCACAAGATCTGAATATCAGCTATCCATATTGTTGGTGACACATTTTATAGATTTGAGCTTTGAGAGTTTGCTATTAATTTGTGCAAAATCCCCCAGAAGTTGATAATGTCCTCCCTTTCTCAATATCTTTCTACATGAGAGTGTGTTGATTTTGTAAGGAGATATTCATTTTTGATCTCTTGTGAGAGTGAAAAGGGTTGGAAAATGTTTATGAAGGGGTTTCCGAGACAGGTGCTTTTTGCATAAGTTCGCTATTTCAGAGAAACATTTATGGTGTGATTTTGAGCCATTATACAATTATTGCTGGTGTTGTGAGTTATGATAAGAATCTCGGTTAACTCTGTGATTCATTAAGTCAGATCCTACTTCTGTACTGTGTGAATTATCCACCCATACCAAAGCAAATTTTTCTTTTTTTCATGTACCAAACTGTTTATAGAGTACAAATTATTGTACATTAAAGACTGAAAATGTGTAGAAGTCAAGAAATTTTGAATAATGTTTTGTTCAACAATCTTGGCACCATCCAATACTTTTTTTGTGTGAAGTGCTGCATGGTTGCCTTAAAGAGCATAGGTAAATTTGTACAGTGCTTACACTTGGCTTAGCTTTGGAGGTAGAAATTACTGTTATTAGAAGTTTATTAGACCATGCACTCTGTGAGTGTTTTTCGGTTTATATCCATTTGCGTCAGATTCTTTTTCAGCTGATGAGTGCCTGGTGCAATTCATCTGCTTATTCTAATTTAATTCAATGAAAAATAGAAGTTGGATTGAAGCAAAGTGTGTGTGTCTTTATTTGTCAACATTTTGGTTTAGGACATGGCTTTGCTGAAATGTTTTATGTATTCTTTTTACACCCAGCATCAATAGGCATACTTACCATACTGTTCTCTTTACTTGGATTCCTGAGGTGCGGACATGGAGAACTTGTTTCACAATCAAGAACCTCTTTAGTTGGTGATCATTTCCTTTATTCTCGTAACCGTAATGAGTGATTTACGGCTGACATAGTAATGAGAATTAAATGCTAGTCACTCTTAAGGGGTAAAAAGGCTAACTACACTTTGTTTTCTCAAATATGTGACCTCTCACGCGAAAACGTACACTAACGGCTATCCGTTCGAACGGCAAAACGCACGGCTAGTGAACGGATGACAAACGGATGGCCAAGGCGATTGAAACGGCTAACATGAACGGCTGAACGGCCGAAGAAAAATTTTGAACGGCTCAAAGTGAACGGCTGATAAAAATTTTTGAACGGTCCAAAGTGAACGGCTGTGGAAAATTTTTGAACGGCTCACGGCTCACGGTAAACGGCTGAGGAAAAGTTTTGAACGGCTGACAGTGAACGGCTGAACGGCTGTAGAAAAATTTTGAACGGCTGACGGTGAACGGCCGAACGGCTGTGGCAAATTTTTGAACGGTTGGGCGTGTAAAGATGATAATCATTTTAAATCAACGACCAGATTACTTTGACACAGAGCAAAGAAAACAAACATCATTCAATTTTCAGCTGAATATCGACTTTGTGGTTGCGTTTCCGACATTAACTCAGAACCTGTTTTTTAAAGTTCAAAATCAAACATTCCTGTGCACATTTCTCGTTAAATATCTACCAGTAACAAAGATACAGAGAACTAAGGTTATTTTAGGTGGACGAAACCATCTCTTTGCGTCAATAAGAACGAGCGGTGTCTACACTTGTCAAAGCATAACATTCGCCTCAAGCGAAATTTGCATAACGCACGGTGGTGTCTGATATTTTGCAAAAGGTAACGCAACGTTCAGTTCAGCCAATCAACTTCCACTCTAAAGCGCGTTGTCTTGACAACTACATGGAATTTAAAACTTGCTACAATTCCTCATCAAATCACCAAAATGGATGAAGGCGATCAAGTTGAGTTATTAATTGACAAAGAGGAAATCGTGGGGAAAGTGAAACAGTTTCTTCAAGCTGGATGCGGATGTTCTCGGGGCATTAAAGGTGGTCATTGTTCTCAACAATTCTCGGAAGCAGCTGTACTTGTAAATTTGAATAACTGTCCCCAGTTAGTGGTTGTATAACTGCTATTTTAGATTTGGCACATAAATAAAGGTTGTTGTTGTTGTTGTTGTTGTTGGCGAACTCGACTTAGTCATACTGGCCAACATCCAAGCATTCAACTTTGTTGCCCGTATCATAACACCTTGGCGCTTCATTGAAGAGATATTTTTGGACGTGACCTTTCGCGTAAATGAAGCAGTTGCTTTCTTACATGAAATAAAAACAAGCCTGAAACACCGAAGCAAAGTGTAATCTCTGGGGGAGTAATTAGGCCAAAGGACTAAATGGCTATTTATACACGGCGGCAAACGTGAGCGAGAAACAAATTGTAGGAGGAGATTGCACACTTAACTGACTGACGGATTGTGTAGCGTTTACGGCGACCAAAATCTAAATTCTAAAGTTCAAGGGCGTGTCGCTCCAAAACGCGGTTAACGAGGTGTTTGGGACTATTTTACTGATCGAAATGACAACCCAAAGTTGACTGTTTGCACGAATCTTTATTCTTGAAAAGCAATCGACCACGAACCACAATCAATGACGAAAATAACGATTATTCTGACAGTCAATCAATCTATCGAACGAGCGATCGTAAACTGAAACAACAATACAACGAAATTTGATCGGTAAATCTCATCAAGGAAACAGCCGTAATTTCAAGAATTTCTTACTTTTGACTAATTTATTTACTGCAATGTTTTGAGAAAACTTCGCAAGCTCTGAGAGCCGCGCAATCAAATTGAAAGAAAACAACAGGAAATTTCACTAAAAAGAGTTAGCGTTCTTAAAGGAAGTGGCATGGTTGGTACCAAACACTGTTGTTGGCGTGAGTGTAAGACAGACTCAAGATGTGCCGATAAAAGGCAAAAATCAATCAAAGAGTTAGAGGAATAGGGGAAGAAAGTATTCATTCCTTTCCCAAAACCTTTGCGAGACTTGGCAAAGTGTAAGCGTTGGCTAGTGGCTTGTTCACGTTCATCGGTAAAAGGCCTAAATGCCCAGAAACCCTACAATATAGGGCGAGGGCCAAAATAACACCGGACAATGATTTTAATCAAGGCTTTACAAAGGCACGCAGAAGTAAATCAAATCCGTTAGAACACTGAGCAAGAAAAAGTAAATGCGATTATGCGCTTCCATTAACGTGAAATCGGTCGTTTTAAGACTGAAATAAAGAGAAGAAAGCGACCCGCAACAGCTACAACACTGAACCTTAAGAACTGATGTACGATCGAATCAACGCGCGCGGCACAAGCTGAAAACACTCGATACAGTTAAAAAAAAATTGCTATAAACTTCCAGGAACAGATTGCTCATTTCAGTTGACGGCTGAAATTTCCGATAAGGAAACAACATTCCAGGACACCCACATCTACAAAGTCGAACGATTCGAAAAAGACACAGTCCTCGAAGTGTGTACTCATTTTTCTATATAAATCGTTGGTACGACCGCAGCTGGAGTACGCATCTCAAGTTTGGTCTCCCTATACTAAAGCAAAAATTAAGGCCCTTGAGCGTGTTCAAAGGCGTGCCACCAAATTTATCTTGAAATGTGATTTAACTTATCCAGAACGTTTACTAAAATTAGGTCTTTTGCCTCTCGAGTTTAGAAGGGAGGTGTTAGATTTATGTTTCTTTTTTAAATGTCTGAAGGGGCACATTGATTTTGACGTCCTATCATATGTTAGCTTCAAATCATATAAATACAATATGAGGAACACAGAAGCCATACTTGCCAAGGGTCGCTTTAGAACCGATGTTTTTAAATTCTCATTTTTTAATCGCATTGTGGATTTATGGAACGACCTGCCTGTAGCTATTAGGACAATTGATCGAGTATCATTGTTTAGTAAGAAAGTGAATCAGTTTTATATCAGTAAATTTAACTTAAGTAAGGATAAATTTTTATAATTTTTGATTACGTATTGTTGTTGCTATTTGTCTAAGTTAGTTTTTAATTTTTTTGTATTTTATCACAGGCAGTTTATTTAAAATAAGGAATCTAGAATTCTGTATAAACTGGCCTAATTACTCAGATATCTCTTTTTTATACTTGTATATATATTTAACTCCTTGTTTTTGTTTTTGTTTTGATTATCTGTGTAATTGAATTTGAGTAAATAAATAAATAAAATAAATAAATAAACAGCATTTCGGAATACGCACTTTAGTTCCTGTCACCCGCAAGGTGTTACAAAAAAATCTTATTTAAGGGGAGGCCCTCAGACCTCTCAGAATAAACTCTTCTCAAAAAATATTAAAGCATCACATGCAGCCAACCAGCCTCCAAAGTGAGCACGTAAAGATGAAATAACCAATCTTTGATAGTAGAGAAAAAATGTTTGACTGTGTAGCCGCGTGATGCGGTTCCAGTCAATACCCACTAATTCACCCTTGCTCACCATAGAGTCTCCTGTAGCTCAGTGGTCAGAGCATCCGACTAGATCACGGAGGGTCGTGGGTTCAAATCCCATCTGGAAACTCGATTTTTCAAAAAATATTACAAGAGAAAATTGCAAACTTCAAAGCACGTCTGCTATAGAACTTGTTTATGCGGCTAAGCATTTTTCTCAACTGATGAACAACAGTTGAGAATTTTTCTCAACGGACGGCCGAAACCCCAGCCGTGCGAACTGTTGAATTTTAATTACTTTTCCCAAGGGGTAACCGGCTGAACCAATAATTATTAGTTTTTTGGAACGGATAACACCAGCAGTACGAACGGATGCAAATTTTTTTGAACGGATAACACAAGCCGTGCGAACGGATGCAAGTTTTTTTTAACGGATAACCCAAGCCGTGCGAACGGATACTATATTTTTTTGAACGGATGACCCAAGCCGTGCGAACGGATGCTAATTTTTTTGAACGGATAACCCAAGCCGCGGGAACGGATGCTATATTTTTTTGAACGGATAACCCAAGACGTGCGAACGGATGCTATTTTCTTTTGCACGGGTAACCCTGGCCGTGCGAACGGATGCAAATTTTTTTGAACGGCTGGTGAACGGCAAGTGAACGGCAAAACGCCTTCGGACGGATAGCCGTTAGTGTACGTTTTCGCGTGAGAGGTCACATATATCCAAACCCTCCCTTGGGAGGGTGTTGGGAGGTTTAAAATCTGTGGGAGTGGGTAGGGATTTGAAAAGAAAAGCTATTTTCTGGCATTTATGAAACCTTTATTATAAATTAGTCTGAAGTTTTGCACTGCAGCCATGTTGCATGGCAGGAACAATAGATTATTTTTCCCATGGGAAAAATTTTTCTTTCTTATGCAAATTATTTTCATTGTACCTGCCATGCAACATGGTTGCCATGCAAAACCTCAGACTATACCCAGAAGCTTCTGACATACATATGCAAACACTCAAACAGGCTCGCCAAAAGCTAGAAGTATTTGTATATGAAAACCAACTTTTGCCACTAGTCATGCCGACATGGATTTCTATACAAATTCTTGTAAATTTAAAATTTTTCAAAACTGCCGTCAAATCTTTCTCTTGGGCATTTAAAATCTGACCTAGCAGAGCACACTTCTTTGCCCCCTGGGGGAGGGGCGTTGGTAGCTTTTTGTTGAACAATCTTGGTTCTGGGTAGGGGGGATTTGTAAACGCCGTGGTGCAAATGCCCGGGGTCACCCCCCCGGATGGCCGCTGATAAGTGCATTACAGGGCTCAAATCTCCTTTTAATTCAAAACTGGCAATTTCAAACGGTGCAATGTTTCGAAAGAATTTTAACTGCCATGAACAATCACTTCTGCCTGTGTCTAGTATACAGGGCGCAAAGTGAGAGACATCGTGAGTCGCTTTTTGCCGGCGACTTACTGGAAAAAAAGTAGCCGCAGTTCCCGCGGTCCGGATCTTTTATTTTAAAGATAGTGGCGATGATACAAATCCCATGGGTCTTTTCCTGTGTATCATCCCTCGGAAGTGCAAATGCGGTCCAATGCCCTCGTCCCGGGCCGAAAATTGGCGACAAAAGTCAGCAAATCCCGTGCTACTCCCCCATATGTTCCCGGGGTCACCCCTGTAACATACAGAAGCCATGTTGTTTATTTATGACCTTGTGGGCATGCGATACAAAAATAAACCGCTGGCCGGTATCGGCCGCATAAAGTGTGACGTCACGTTGCCATGACAGCATTTTTTTCTGGTCTAAACAGTTTAAACTCATAGAGTCATAAACGAAGAAACAAACCCTGGCTAAGGCAACTCTATACGTTCTAGAGTCAATAATGTAATGTCCTAAAATTAATAATGCAGAACTCAACAAATGTCCAATGTCCTCAAGTCAATAAGAACAATAGGGAATCCAACTCAATAGCAGGGATGACAGATCACTGTACCCACATTTGTACGAGTGTCAATTTGTGACTCTATAAGTCAAGTCTTTGAGGGCAGCGAACCGCGCGACCACTTCTGGCTGTGTATGGCCCATCTGGCTGGGAGATTTCAGCACTGGAGGTTGTGGCAGGTTCCGGTTGATGATTCCATGGACGGTCGCAGGGTTCCATGAACGGTGAGGACTGGACAGAGCGTTATTGGGATAGGGTGTACTGTCATCTACGGCGGAATCTGAGCAATGCTCCGTAGTATTTGGCAGCTTCAGTTGATCGACGCAAGTGTCTCCGGTTGCGGCGGTACTCATGCCCACCTGACTCCACAATGTAAGAGCGCGGGCTCACGTGTCGTTTGACAACGATGACAGGGTTCCACATTTTGGATCCTGGACTGGGTGCCATTCTCACTTGGCTACCTGGGCACAAGGGCGGAAAGATCACTTGCAGATTTCCTGTCATGGTAGAATTTCTGGTTTGCTTTCTGCTGGTTTAAACGTTGCATGACGTCTTGACGGTTGTATGCTGTGGGTGTGAGTAGGTCACGAAGAGAGGGGAGTTTGTTTCTCGGGCGTCTGCCCATCAGTAGTTGTGCTGGTGACAGGTTGACTCCTTCCGGTGGGGTTGTCCTGTAATCTAGGAGGGGTGAGTTGCTTATCAGCGGCTTTCCTTCAGAGACGCTTTACTGTCTGCACCGCTCTTTCGGCCTCACCATTGGCACCGAGAAGGTGGGGGCTCGAAGTCTTGTGGGCAATGCCGTATTCTTTGCAGAATCTTGCAAAATCCTTTGAAGCGAACTGCGGACCCCGGTCACTTCGGATCACTTCAGGTATGCCATGTCGGCCGAACTGTGCTTTCAGTACTTCTATGGTTACTTTACTTCCCATGTCTTGTAGCCTGTCGACTTCAATAAACTTCGAATAGTACAACCCCCACGGGATGGCCGCTGATAAGTGCATAATGCGTAAGGAAATATTTCATGACAATTTCGAAAATTGCAAAATTACAACGGCAGGTACAAAGAGCAGGTCACGGGTCACAGGCCACAGGTCACAGGTCACAATTAAAGAGTTATACACCGGATAGAGTAAAGGCGTTGCATTATAGTGTTCCATTTCCCGTCGTCAGAAATGAACATATAATATACATGCGTTCCGGTTTTCGTGTAAGAATAGAACAATAAAATGTCACTAGTTCAACATTCTGTTGGGTGTACTGGTGTTGTTTCCTCTGTTCACAAGCTTGAAGACTTCTTTTTAATGTGCAGACAGAAATAAAATTTTCTTCGAGCTATAGAGGGTTGGAACGAGTCTGTGAGAGAAGCCTAGAACGGGGAATTCCCTCGTGCGCGTGAGAATCATGTCGGAGGAAGGAGAGGATTTTGAGGTAAGAAATTAACGTTTTTTCTCTCTTTTTTTGGTCTTTTCAGCTGGTTGTAAAGCCATCTATTTCCTTATCCATCATCCTTCCCGGAAATGGAACACTTTAATGCAACGCCATTACTCTATCCGGTGTATAACTCTTTAATTGTCACCTGTGACCTGTGACCTGCCTTTTGTACCTGCCGAATTCAAAGAGCTAATTTGGAATTTTGGCGGTGATGGAACGCCATAAGCTTGTGCTAACAAAATTTTTCAAAAGTGAATTGTTTTCGTGTTCACACCGAAAGTTGATCACATGATCAAGTCATGCAAAGAGCCTATCTCTAATTTGAGTGGCTCAAATTTCGGATGCGTCTAAAGACCTACTGTGCCTCGGTTTGATACTGTCGGATGCTGGTCAGGAAACTGGGTCGAGTAAGTTTAAAAGTCCGCTTTTCTTCAGTAGTTCGTCATTTTTTCGTTGGCCTGGCTGGCTTAAGTACTTGCCATAAATGGCAAGTTTTGCGTTTAGTTTTGCGTTGAGACTAATAAGTGAAACCAGAAGCTCAGAACTGTGATGATTCGCATTCAGTTTGTTTGGAAAGTTTGTCAGTAAACCGTAACCCTTGATTCATTCGTTGAGTAGTTTTAACATATCGAACATGAATTTTACAATTATGTGAACTCCCACGCGCTGATCGGTCGACGACAATCGTCAGTGAGAGTACTGTAATAGATCAAGAGAAAATAATGGGGCCTTATTTTATCTTGGATAGATGATAAACTAAGTACGGTTTACACCGAGAAATTCGCCCTTACCTCCCCATCCCACGGGGTTCGTAACAACTTCGCCCCATCAAAATACGATAAGCTCTGGCAGCTTTCTACTTAATATGACTTTTTCATATGACAAAAAATATTCCGACTCAGATGAACTCATAGCTTGATCAATATACAGTGTACGTGTACTGGCTGTAACTTCAGCAATGGATGTTCACGTGAACAACGAGTATAGAGACTGATTGTAAACTGTTAACGTATAAAATGCGTATTTCTTCTGTTGAGGTCGATTTCATACAAGTCAAGGGTCTTACGCCAGACTAAAGTTTGAAAAAAGGCCTTTTCAAGTTTTTAAGAATGGGGTACATGCGTCGAATATTCCAATTTTACCGAATCAAATGATCGACTTTAAGACTATTATTACCATATTCTCTAGAAAAATAAGCGTTAATAGATTTAACGTCTATTTTTCTAAAGACTTCGTTTATCTAATATCTCATATTTGACAAATCACTCTGAGACAATGGACAGTTCCTTTTGAGACAAATTACTTTGTCCGCGTGGAATTAAGTTTTCTTTGTCTCTTATGCTGTACGTGACACTCTTAACTTAAAACTTAACCAATATCCATGGCAGTTCTATATAAGTATTACCTCAAATAGAGACTGAATACAATTAATGCCGACTCATGGTTTAATTCGGTCGACGACGTGGTTTTTCGGAAGGGTTCGGAAAATTTCCGGCTTTCCGAAGAGTTTACAATTGCATCCGTTTACGTCACCGTAACTATAACCGCAGTCCGCAATCAAAAAGGATGTGTCTCCTCGACGCACGAGACAAACTTCCTCTCAGAAACATATTTTCCTCCTACGCAGGACACTAGAGAAATGAACCACGAAAAATACCAGCGAGTAAACTTCTGCGAAATTGCAGAAAACAATATCAAAGAAAACAAAGGGGCCGGTTTATTTTTGTCGTCACGCACGAGAAATAATAACATTCCCGATCACGC
Organism: Stylophora pistillata; assembly: GCF_964205215.1. Lineage (NCBI taxonomy): Eukaryota > Metazoa > Cnidaria > Anthozoa > Scleractinia > Pocilloporidae > Stylophora > Stylophora pistillata. Next base: position 4,621,987 of record NC_142527.1, read on the forward strand.
GCGCTCCAATTCTGAGATCGAATATCAAGGCCAGAAGCGTGCTTTGCCGCACAACCAATATCAATTCCTTAACCGAAAGATTTATCCAGGTAAAATGTCTAAAATATTATGAGATTTTAAGGACGTACAACAAGCTAATGCACTATGCAAAGCAACAAGGTTGAAAACGTTACGGTATTTCAAAAAAGTTTTCAAAAGTTTTTTTTTTCATGTGTAAGGTCATAAGGCTGCATGATACTAGCTCGTCGTTATTTTAAATAAGTCTTCCTCTCTTTTATGATTCAGTCAACGATTCTTCGATGGTTCTCAACAGAAAGTCCTTGGATATGTTGTTGATGTCGCGCCGCGCTCTTAAACTTTAAGGGGCATTGCCCCTTTATGGTTCGCGCAGCGGAGTGCGACAGTTTAATGATCCGTGACGCAACAAAGATGTGTTTCTGAGAAGTCAAGGACGTGTGTGCGTGTTTGCGGAGAAAAACAACAATATCTTCACGGAAAAGTTTCTATAATATATCAATGGATCAGATTTAGAACCCCCGGCGTACAGCAAGTACTAAGGGCAAAATGTTCCTGTGATTCTCTGGTTGTTCTATTAAATTCTCCGAGGGTATTAACAAGACAAACTAGAAAAATCTACTATTCAAAGCAGATGCATAAATTTTTACATTGCATAAGCGGACAAGAGGCTTGCAAACAACAAAAGTTAGCCCCGCGAGTAAACGTGACTTTAAATCTCTTAAACGTTGTGGCTGATAGATTCAAATTGATGGCAAAGCCTTACACAATTATCTTGAAAAAAATAAAATAAAGTTGATATGAGACTAATAAAAGGAGTTGAAATATTCTAAACTTAGTATCATTGCATTCCATACTCGGACGGTTTTGTTGACTTGATGTTCGCACATTTGAAAGACAGCTCTCAAAAGTGTTGATAAACTGTGCTTGTTGCTTGCAGAGAGGCCAGATCTGAAATTCTCTAGTCCAATCCTTTCTTATCATTATTGTTATGACGTATGATGCACGATCCTCGCAGTAGAGAGCGCTATTTATGCAATAGCGAAAATCAGACCTGAAAAAAAATCAAGCCTGTGCGGGATTCGAACCACTGACCTCTGCTATACTAGTGTAGCGCTCCACCAATTGAGCTAACAAGCCATTATTGTTATTATTGCCATCATTATCAAACAAGACTGGCCCATCTGTCTGCTCGGTTCACATAGAGCAGTTAAGAAATGGAGCTAATATACACTTTCAGGCAGGATTTGCTGACTTGATAAGTATAGTTAAGCCTGTGATCAAATTGCCATCATTATTATAGTTTTATGAATAGATCAAATAGACGCGAATTGAACACGAAGGAGCTAACTTAATTGCTACAAGTTTTCCTCAAGACCCAACTCTCCTTTTCAAACATGCCCTCAATATTTCTAGGATCTCAGAAAAACATATCCTTTCTCGGCAAGCTTATATTAATCTTATTCAAGCTGTACGTGACTCCGGAAACAATACTAAGGTCCTCACCAGGTTGTTTACAAATAAGTTTTAAAGCTTCAATTATTTTTAGATTACCGCAAACCAAAAATTGTTAGCTTCCTTCGGTGATACAGAACCGATTAACGAGATTAACACAATTTCAAATGAAAGTGTGGTTGATTTTGGACAGGTTTCCTTAAAATCTGTCAAAAGAACAACACGGTTACCACTTTAATCACACTTTGTAGTTATTCATCGATGCTGTAAAATTAGCCAGCTGACCGCGACCAGTCCTCAACTAGCACAATATCACAACAAAAGCAATGTTTTCGTTGAGAGTTTAGCCGCAAGGTAGACCGTTATATTCTCTTCAGTCTGTTCTAAAAGTGGTAATAGAAATGCTTTCGGCTCTTTTGCGAGAAATGTTATCCCATCTTTTCTCCGTTCGAGCTCTGTCCCTAAAATAAAAAAAACCTTTTTTGACTTTCGATGTTTGTGACCTTTAAACGTACCGCGTCTTGCCCACAAAAACGAATCATTCTTGCATGATTCAAAATACACTTAGTCTTATACAATTCGGAAGCCACGTTGGACACAGTGCCTATAAAAAGATACTTATTTCGTTTCAATAATGCATCTCTGTATATCAAAAAGTTGTAAATTCCTATTGTTCTCGCGTCAAAGTTTAATAAAAGTTTTAAACTACAGGGGCAGTTTCATCTCATTTAAACTTGTTTTCAGGATTCGGTACTCATCCAACTCAAATTAAATTTTTAATGAGATTATAATGAGATCAATGCCGGAGGTGAACAAAGATTTTCTTTCGGTATTGAGATACCGCGATCACTGGCTTTCTCTCTGCTAAACCGCGCTGCCCAATACCAAAATAATATTCGTGCTCTTTATCGTAATGTTTGTTTTTCTAACGAAAAGATTATTTAGTAACGAGCGCAAATGAACGATCGACCGGCTTCAAGATTTCTCAGACAGATATTTCAATCCAGTCGAACTTTAACTTTCTTTACACTTCCACTCGCCTAAAAGCAAACTGAAGTCAATAAAAAGGTGAGCAGATCGAGAGAGATTTCCCATTATTATTATTTGAGAATTTTCTTTACATGGTGACCTTCATATGGTCATTCAAAACTTTTGTTGACTTGTTCGAGTTCAGAATCGAACGAACAAAGAGATGTTATGTAATGCATAAGGCTAACAAAAACAGCTATGTCAAAGACTATATCGTAGATACTGGTTAAAAGAAAAAAAAACAAAAGTTGATAAAATCATGAATATTTTGAAAACCAAAAAGTTTCGTTGCAAGTGCTAATTTCCGATCCATGGGGGCTTTATGTGTCTGTGTCAGACTAGATTAAATAAATCAAACTGATAGAGTTGATACATTGGCGCCCGTGTGGACTACGGAACTGCTTAGCATTAAGATTATATGTAAATTGTTGATAGTATAATTGGGAAAACTTTGCGCAGTCCTTAGGTACTGAAAGTTGAAGGCACAACTTCTGAAATGTTTTGCTGCCTAACTAGCTCCACTTGTTTCCGTGCTTGCAGTCAAAACGTAGTAACACGATGCCGGAACTGGCTCTTTTACAAAGTTTGTCTGAGTCAAAAAAGAAACATTACAGAGACCCTTACTGTGTCACGGTCCAATTATTAGACGGTGACCGATGTTTATAAGCATCATTTCCCCCTTTCTGCTTGCTAGACATTCCTGCCATGTTCCAAATCTGCCGAAAGAGTTTAGGCATCACATGAGAAGGGTTCAGTTGGGAATCTATTTCGTAGACAAGACTCAAGGGTCACTAATGACTGATGTCCAGCTAGAGAGTGTAACTTATATGAGCCAAAATTTCGAAAGTCTCTTCATTTTCGTTTATCTCAAGAACGCGCGGAACCACGAGAAAACTGCAAGTGAAATGGAAGTTGAGTCTTCGTTGCTAAGTATATTCTAAGGCAGACGTACCAGGAGAAATTTGGTTAAGTAAATTGTGTCGCGCTCCACAGAAACAAGTTTTATGTCAGTTGAAATAGGGGAAAGTGTCTCGTGCCAAAGCATGCCGTGCAATCAGTGTGAGAGGAAGTAGTGGTCGCCAAGATAAGAAATGAAATACTGGCAATTAACAAATTGCCACAAGGAACTGAAACATTAGCATGCAAAATTATTAGGTTATGAAGGAACTTGTGGGCCAAGATTTCGAAGTGCGTCAATACATGCATTCATGATGTCAGAGTTGTCGAATATCTTAGCTGTCTCTTTTTTTTACCTTTTTTTTTTAAGTTGCGTTAATCACTCGATATAGCAGTTTTCATGATTAGTAACAAAATAGTCGTAATATTGGTTTGTTCATAGTACTGCTGAGTCCAATTCTTATCTCTTAATCCGTAAATTGAAGGCATAAAAGGTAAGGAAACAGGATAAATACTAATTACAGCATCTGTCTTTGATATTTGGAATAAAAACCAAACGATTTCATTATATTGCTACTCGAGACAGGTAAAGAAAACCTGATAAGCTTGACAGTAACCCCCTTAAAATTAACCTCGCTTTGACACAACAAAAACAAGATCCAACGCTTCACAAAACTGTTCGGGGAGAAAGCTTTTAAATTCAAAAGGTTTCAGACTAGAACTAAAACGTCTTGCTCCACGACACATATCACTGATTCTGACGATCTCTGAGATAAATAGAAAACGAAAGATATTTAAGAATTCTCAACTGTAGCACAAAGCGCCATTTGCGTGCAGAAAATCTTGGCACAATAGTTATTGTGCAATGGAGCAGACATGGTATCTGTGAACCCCAGGGGAGAAAAACTTTCGAGAATTAATGATCAAGTGATGATTTCACTTCATTTACAGACAGGACGATTAAGCTATAAGCGACACGAAGTGTATAATTCTAGCTGTTTTTATTTGACAGTCTTTTCTTCTCATCTTTTGAATAAAATAACACGGTATCATATAAATATAACCTCTAAAAATTCCATTACATAAAAATACATCTCTTCTTTTCTTTTTTGACATATTTCTTATTTACAAACGTTTATTTAACTCAAAATATTTTAAATCGAATCTTATATCTTCTTTTTAGTTAAAAATTCTCATCTTGTGACAGTAAAGTTGCGAGCGATTGAAATGCACTCTTCGCGAAAGAAAATGTCAGCGCTAAAGCACTAGGATAATCATTTGACTTCTGAGTTCACTTCGAAAGATCAGGCAGTTCTTTTGTTTCCCATGCTTTAACAGAACGATGGGTAAAGTTCAATACGGCTGTAACGTTTGATAAACTGAACCACGGGAAAGTTATAGAACTATAATGTAACCGTTTGAAAGACAATGTTCATCTCCCCATGCCAAACTTGGCACGCTCATTGCATCGTTACGATCACATTGTAACCAATCATCTTTTTCAGTTCAGAGAAAATTGCACTGTAACCTTTGCTCGTCGTGAGAAAAACCATATTTATCTATTTTATTGATGCATAGTTCCTCTAGGATTGCTGTTGTGGTTGATGGCGTTTCATGTGTAGTGCCAAGTGATCTGATCTAGCGAAAGCCCTATCACAAAACTGGCATTTAAATGGTTTGGCTCCAGTGTGTTTCCTATAATGTCTGGTTAGTTCATCTGACCGAGCAAACCGCCATTCACAGCCTTCCCAAGTACATTTATACGGTTTTTCTCCAGTATGAGTTCTCATATGCGCCTTGAGGTGTGAACTCTTTGTGTATACTTTACTACAGCCAGGGTGCTCGCAGTGATGGATCCTCCTTCGCTGAAGTTCAGGAGAGCCCCGTCGTTGCTGTGGGATCAGTACAGTTGGAGGGGTATATGGCGGAGGAGGGCCGAGAGGTCCCAAATATATCTGCTGGGTTGCCATTTCTGGAGAGCCAGGATTTGAGTTTGGCGGGGTAGGTGGATAAATGACAGTATAATCGCGAGGTGGTTGAACAACTTTCAGTTGACGATAGTGAGATCGGTTGTCATTTTGGATGTGAATATTGCTAGTCACTACAGGAACCGGATTAATTGTTGTCATCGTTGTAGTGTTCGTGAATGCCGGAGCAAGATTGTATGTGTCCACTTCGGACACAAAAATTTTCTCTGGTAGTGGATCGTTGTTGTTCGCGTCCGTGACCACAGCGCAGTCATCGCCAGAGTCGTCATCAAACGTAAAATAATCGTTCACGACGTTGGCGCTTTCACGTCGGAATTTTCTCTTTCTTGTTAACAAAGGAGTAAGTGGTGAAGGAGCTGTTCCTTGAAGATATTTCTCCATTTCAAACATCGTCTGAAGAGAGAGAACGAAATCAGGTTAGAAGTGTTCTAAGAAAACGTAACTTGTCAAATATGACGCGCGCGCTTAAGAAAATTTACCATGATGTTTTTTTCACTGTGTTGTTCGTTTTATTACATTAATGTTTCATCGGCATCAAAAGTAAATGTTCAGTTTTCCAAAGTGAAATGAAGTATAATTAAGAAATTAACTTTTAGCGCAAATGAAAATTCAGCGAAATAATCAACATGATTAATTGAATGGTGCTGCTCAATAATTCAAACTCATTTAAAACTCTAATAATGTATTAGCTCTAAGTGAGCATCTTTTTCAAGCGATCCGCAACGCATATAATTCCAGATAAAGTTCCTCAAGCCCGCTACTAAAAGAAAAGTGGAATCAAATGATGAATAAAACGCTTCAGTGAGTTTTCTGTTAAATCTTTCGCGCTGAGTTTCTTGTCGGGTGAGTTGTAATCTAACTCAGTGATGGAATTCGTCCGCTATTGTAAAACCACACGCTGGAGTAAATGATCGATTAAAGGACCAACCTGTTGAATTTCGTCTATTCTTGCCGTGGAAAAATTGCTGCTAGGGGCCATTGGTCGCACAAAATTGTGAACAGTGGTAGCCAAGTCACATTCAGTATTAGTGCCTTCGATCACCGTCCTTGCCTCTTGTATGACTGACACAGGGAGAGCGAGGGCCATGTTGATTTAATCTGTGCTTGATCAACTGTGATGAGTAATCAGATAATGAAAGTGGTATCTCCCACTCGCTAGTTGTTTATGGCAGGTATTTTTTTTTCCCACTGGTGAACCGACTAGTCAGTTTCCGATCGCTGTTGCTTTGAATCAAGCGAAGACATCGATTTATATCCACGTTCGCCGAGGTTCACTCTGTCGCTTTGTTACCAAATATGGGAAATGTAGGCGTGTGGGCGACAAAATCTCTTTGCGGTTGAAAGAGAACAATCAGTGTCCTCTAGAGATTTACTTTGAACCAATCATAACCCTTGAATTTTCTAAAGCACTACAGTCCATGACGTCAATGGTGACCGAGGGTCATCGTAAGTAATCTATGCGAGATCTGATTGGCTAACGGTTGATGACACCGTGATTCTTGGAGCGATAAAAACAACTTTATTATTAAAAAGTCGACGTTTGAAATGAATCCTTTGTCAGCAAAATAAACAATTTGAATACAATGGCAAGTTGTAATTTCAATTTGTTTTTAGTGACAGATACACTTCCGTCCTAGAATATTCTACGAAGCTACATTCCTTCGGCCGATTCCTGCTTGTAACCGAGCGAATCTAACTTACCCTGACGTATACTGAGTACAATGCCAGCAGTCACCTCAACCGAGAACTCTAATTTGCATCTCTTCAAAACAGCTGGCTAATTCCTGAGGGCATAATCAAGGCAGTGAACCGAAACACGGTATTGTGTGTCCGATCGTGGGAAAATAATTGTTATGGTCAGAATCGTCGGAAAACATGACCAAATTCGGGAAGTGGCGATCAGTTCACGAGTGTGACGTATAAGCGTTTATCGAATAGCCGATCAAACGATATCGAAAGGTCACTGGTCAGCTTGTTAATACAGCTGATGGTTCAGATCTGATTTGTTCGGCACGGACAGTCTCTTATCCCGAAAAATCTGCATTCCTGCTGCTTAGAGCGGTTCTCGCTTCATCGATTTTGCAAGCTTAATACAGACACATCAAATGAAAGTTTTTTTTTTTCTATACTGTATACATCCTGACTGTGGAATGTAACTTTGTTTATTTTGTCTATTGTTTACATCGTCCTTTCCTTATTACACTTGTAAACAATCCAACCCGCATGATAAAACAGGATTAATCTATCGCCATCCTCCTTTATTAAGTTTGTTTAACAGCAAAGGAAGTTACGGACCTCATTTAGATCAACTCCATTTCCTATGATACCCGGACCCACCGCAAGCAGTAAAGGTGTAACTCCCTAATTTGTTACTTTATTTGTTGAATTAAGATGAAACCATTTTACTAGCATTCCAAAAAAATCCCTTCGCGTCGACAGAAAAAAAAAAATCGGTTCTAGCCAACAGCTTTCGTCGGAGTTAAAGTGGATACTCTCAAAATTAAAAACTTTCACTATAAAAAAAAAAACAGATCTCGTGAGAGACCTGTAGTGCTAGCAAAATCCCAAAGAGCGCCAAATATTCCAATTACTTTCTTTAGTTGAAATTTAACACTAAGTCGCTAGATTATCGTAAATTCCGGTTGAAACATCGATAATTATCGTGTTAAATTTCGGATGCCGATGAGACGCCGAGATGGTTCGGTGGGCAGCCGTAAATTAACTCCGGAATGTCGAAAGCTGATATCGCTGCAGGAGTCGCACGAGTATTAACTTCGTAGGCGGTTCCACGACGCCGAGCTTTGCCGACAAGGTCATTAAAAAGAAAGGGGTCATTGATAGTTTCCGATGTCTCTAATATCAGGATGTTTACAAACTAAAGATTTCTAAAACGGGAACAAAGGATTGCAGGGCGTCGCCTAGGTGTCAAGTGGAGAGGTCAAGACTTATTCCAAAAATAACCAGCCCATTAACCACATTATTTTGAACACTGATTTTTGTGGTTCATACCTTATTAAGCTTCAACCTCGATAGACCGTCAATATCAGTACTTCCAAACTTTTATCGTCAAGATCTGTACATTATTCTCTTCGTTTAAGTTGTTATGACTATCCGGGTGCACGCCTATACAGAGGTTTTTCAGCATCATCCTTGCGATCAGCTGTGCTCTAAAAAACTTGGAAACTTTTATTCAAGCTGTCATCATTTGATAAAACAGGTATGCGATAGGGTTTTGTGTGGCCTGAAATAGAAAAGCCACTTTCGAACACGTGGGTAGCTTTGGATGTGGGGAAAAAAAAGTTCTCCACAAAATCTTCTTGAGAACATCTTTTGTGAAGTTGAGGGAATATTCAGGTGACAATCAAAGAAGATTCTTTTCCAAAAGATTTCGATTCGGTTTTTGATCGGAAAAGCGCTGGTAATTTCACCCGTACGCCGTACATCTGACCCACATGTGCACTTGCTGCAATTTACAATAAGATGTACATCTGTGCAACGAGAGAATTAATTTGAAAGGTCAAGTGACAAATTACCACATTTACGCTTTAACAATTTGTTTCGAAGCTAAGGAAACACTGGAACATCTTACGATATTTTACGTCCCTTTGTATGCGGTTTTCCGTTGAACTTCTCGCTGGTCGAGTCACATCCTGCGGCTCGGCCGTAGGCAGCTGTTCTGACGTCAATCGCGGTTTCCGGTGCAGCTCAAATGACTACATACATTTCATCTTGGGATTTCCTGTTCAGGAGAAACGGCATTTTCTTCTCAAGAAATATGATAGGCCAAGTTACAGAACGCTCAAGCACGATTAATGAAAGTGAAACCCTGCCATTTTGGGAGAGATCGTTCGTTTACGGAGTGTTCTGATATATCAACAAAGTTGAAATGGTAAATTGGCCACCGTAACGATTACAAAAGCTGACGTTTCGAGCGTTAGCCCTTCGTCGGAGCGAATAGAAGAATTGTGGGTTGTGTGTGGTTTTAAAGGCAGAAAATGGAACCCATCACAAAACGTATGAAACCCGTATGGAGCCCATCACAAAACGTATGAAATCCAAAAGCTTGTTGACGCTTTGGACACGCAATTAATAACTTTGAATACAGTAAAGCCAAAATAATTCGATCTGTCACAATATGCCGTTGGCGCGATGAAAACCTTCAGTATCTATTTAGGTGAGTGCGAATAATAAACTCTCGCTATTGACCTCAAGTCTTGCGAGATCGGTTACCTTCAGAAAAACAAAACTAAACAGCGAAATAAACAAAGTAGCTAATACAACTTGCTCAATCAGTTGTCTTCAGTACTTATGCTACCTGATACTGTACCTACTTTTTATAAGCAGATAGATATTTAAGTGTATACATGTCAAACAAATTCAATACAGTGAACTCTCCGCTAAAAGACACTCTCAGCTAAACACTCTCTCAGAAGCGGACAGTTCTACTGACGGAGACTTTTTTTTAATTCCCGTATTTTGCCTCCCAGTCAAACTCTTTATTTACAGATTCCCGTAAGCAGACTCTCTCTCTCATCAGCGAACGCGAACATATTTTAAAATGAAAATTTGATTTTTCTTTTATTTAAGTTGACATACTGTATACAGCGCCGAGTGATATCAGTACATCCTCAAGTTTGAACGGCTTTGTCCTAGGTTCTTCTGCCGCCGTTCTTTTGCCTTCTTTATCGGGTAATTTATCAAAGACTGTGAATTTCTCTCCGAATTTCTTATCTAATCTAGGAAGAGAAATGTTTTTTTTTTTCCACAGAACATTCAGTAATTTAAATTAAAGTACACCTTATTGAGTTTTTCCCGATGGAGTCCATGTTCAACTCAGTGCTTTCTCGGAGACTGAGAAAAGTCATTTGCATTAAGAAAGTAAACATTATTTAGTAATTTTTTACATGCACTACTAAATTAGTTTGTGTCTACTTTAAACATAGTCCTATTTCCACTAATAATGTTTACGTCACAGAGCAAATGGCTGCAGTTTCCATTTCCGCATTTTTCCAGATGTAATTTTGAACCTTCGCTTTCTATGCTAATCAGTAATAATAACCCTACCGATTCAGGAAAACTGCTGTTTCTTGATTTCCAATTTTTTGATTTCGTTAAGTGTTGGTATCTTGATATCCAAAGTTCCGGCCCAATGATCGAATCATTCTCGTAATTTCAGTTCGTGTTAATAGTGATAGTGTCTTTGTTGTCTGTGGTAGAATTAAGCGTCGCATCAAAACTTTTACCATCATTCATAATATTTTTTCAATAGAGCAACGTTATTCAATGAATTCAGCTTCATCCATCGGTGATTTTTCTGTCAAATGTTCATAGGCCAAGTTGGCCCATTCAAATCTTGACTACTTGCTTGATTTTCGTGTATTTTGTCTTGTTTGCTGTTTATTTCTGAGTTGAAACAATCCGGCACTGTTACCAGGGACATGTCAAAATTACTTTTAAGAGTTTCTGCTCGCTCTGAAAAAACTCTTAGAATGAAACTGTTTTCATCTGTTGTAAACTCTGTTTACAACGAGATAGAATAAATATATGAAAATCATATATTTTGAACTGCGGTATTTGATACGTATGATGGACGATCCTCGCAGTAGATAGCGCTATTTGAGCAATAGCGAAATTCAGACCTGAAAAAAATCAGGCCTGTACGGGACTCGAACCACTGACCTGGTTCGAGTCCCGTACAGGCCTGATTTTTTTTCAGGTCTGAATTTCGCTATTGCTCAAATAGCGCTATCTACTGCGAGGATCGTCCATCATACGTATCTGTTTACAACAGATGAAAATAAAATGTGAATAGTTTTCTTGCTACAGCGTACACTTTGAAATACTTCACTTTCGATTCTGGCAAATCAAACACAACATACTTTCGGTCTTAAAACAAACAACAATTCAATTTTGTCGCGGTTTAAATTTATCAATCACAGCTGCAACGAGATGTGATACTGTCCGATCCTACAATTAAGAAAATTTTCTTCGGCAGTCATTTTTTCCATAATTTCACCGTGAATCCGTGTTTATTTTCATTCTTGAAGAGCTCTTGTTCAATTTTCTGGGAAACTGAATCAGCTTGTTCTATTGTTTCAAGACCAGAAAGACCGATAGACTCATATAATTTTTTCATGCCTTTTTCCTAAATTATGACCGAGATCTAGGTTTACTCAATTAAAGTTTTTCAAACGCCGACCGGCTTCTGTTTATTAACGGAAGGAAACTGTCAAAAGATTTGAACAATAATTTTCTTGTTCACCGTACCGATCAAGGGTTTACATCGCATTGTTTCGTGGATTATAATTCCTATATAGCTTAAAGCAAGCGCATTGTTGTAAAGTATCTTTGGTGATCGGCTTCCGTATTGTCTTTCTTAAAAGCTGCTTAGTAAGAACCCGTTAAGTCTTTTTTTATTCCACCAATGCCATTGTTCTTAGGTATAAACTGGAACATTAGTAAACAGTGTCGGTAAATAAGACCATCAAGCAATAGACTACACTTTCTATCGGGTTAGCGGCGTAATGACACACTCGGGATGTTGGGGGAACACGGGAATAGTTTATTACTCAGGAGCCAGTGGCGAGTGATTTACAAACGAAGATTTACGGACTTATTGAGTGTTCTCCCAGCATTTCAAGTGGGTTATTACGTTAGTTAGCCAGTGGAGAGTACAGTCTATTACTTTTATAAAATAACTTCAATTTCTTTGGGTTTACTCTTACAAGGAACGACAAATTTCTGACGAATCAGGGTTCACGAATTATCTCACGAATTACATCATGAATTAAAACACCAAACTATAGTCTTGGGAAAAACAGGCCACTCCTTCTCTTTTCCATTAAAAGATTCTTTGTATATATATGGAATAAATATTGACAATAGGTTGCGTTTTGATAATTATATATCAACTATTTGTAAGAAGATAAATGGCCAGTTCAATGTAATGCTAAGATTTCGTAAACTTATCTCTAAAGATACTCTACTAAGATTTTATAAGGCTTTTATTATGCCACATTTTAACTATTGTTCGTCTGTATGGCACTTTTGTGGTGCGCGTAGTACTGAGAAGATAGATACTTTAAACAAGCGAATTCTTAGAGTTATCTTGCAGGATTATAATTTTCCCTATGACTCTCTACTCAGCAAAGTTAACTCCAAATCTCTGTATAAAAGACGCCTTCAGACTTTCTTAATTATATTGTACAAGAGCTTGTTTTTTAACCGCTATCCAGGCTATCTAAAGAATATGTTTAGTTTCCGGTCTGTATCCTATAATCTACGCAGAAATTATATTTTGTCTCTACCGTCTACAAAAACTACTACTTATGGTCTTCACTCCTTTTCATATATGGCTTCAAAACTATGGAACTCTCTTCTGGACTCTTTTAGAACGTCTGACTTTTCTGATTTCAAGCGCAGGATTCTACAGTATGACTCTTTCTCATAGTTAAATTTTAGAATGTTACAATTTTACATTTTACATTTTAGTAGTATTTAGAATTATACTTGTAACTCGAAGATACTAGCTTATTCTTTAGCTACTCCAAATTCGAGATTAAATAAAGTATATGTATGTATGTATGTATGTATGTATGTATATCTCCGAGCTATTAGACTTAGACTTAGATCATTGTAAATTACTACAATTTACAATTCCGTTTAATCCTAACATTCACATAAAAAAAGACAAAGAGTTTCTATGATAGCCTTAAAAATTAATCATCTTACTTTTGTTTTAGATTTTCTCATGTAAGGCATATTGTTGTTAAACGATTGCCGGCGGTATACAATATTTAAGTTATCTTAAACTCCTACTCCAAAGTGACCAAATGCTACCAAAACCTTATTGAGAAATTGTTTATTTAATTCTATCAGTGTTCTTCAATAATCGTCACGCTATTGGAAAAATTGTATCAATTTAGAATTAACGGTACCGAAAAGATAATCACTTGCGTTTTGATGATCAATCGCAGGAGGGTTTTCTTTCTTCCTTTGTTTACAAACTGGGTGGAAAACGTTTTTATAAAAAGAATGTCCATGCCGCCCACCCTTGATGAATATATAGCCGAGGAATATCAATTACGACTGAAAATACAAACATAAAACTGGTAACTTCCTTTTGCGTTGAGAGGGTGACCACTCCCGTAGGTATAATCTGCTTTTCTAGTGGATAGGGTACCTTAGTATGAATGCGAGAACAACGGATGCAGTTAAGGAAACGAACAAATTATAATTATTATTTTTGATAACCAAAATATTCAGTGTTTGCTGAAAGAGGCGACTGTTTACTGAACTTGAACTGCTTTATGCGATGAGACGATCTTTTCGGTTTGAAGATCATATTCTATAAATACATGATTTTCTCCTCCCCAGGCACTAAGCCTCTTTAAAGAAAAATTGAAAGATCAAGACCTTTCTATTTCTGGATAGTAATTGATACTCAGTATCAAAAGATAGGCATTCTTTTTGTGGAACAAAGTGAATCAAGCCGAAGTGAATCGATGTTTATCGTGTTTATGCTCGGGTGATCGATTTCAGTCGTGGGTGTGTCGGGAATTCTCGGAATGTCTCTCGATGGCGATGTTTGTTTGCTTGTGATGAAAGAAAACGCCAGATGACTTGGGCGGTACCGTCTAGGAATTTCTTAACAACGACAGGAATTTTTGCCCAGCTCAGCAACAGATCTTCGAGAATTGTCACCGTGATGTTTACTGGTGAGTTCTTGTGGACTGTTCGACTCTGATGTAGTTTTTTTCCTAAACTGAATCAGACCATTTATGATTAAGTTTAGTCGAGTAGAGTGGAACAGGATGAATCCTGAGGTATTTCAAATTAGTCATTAATTCTGTCTTACCTTTGCTTTGCTTTTATCCAATTGCTATTCTCGTCATTGTGGATCGGAAAGCTCCATCGATGCGCAAAGATTCGTTAGTTTCGAGGCAGGCAGCCGTAAGTGTACAACAACTGAGTCCTTTAATGACCTCTGTGGTGGTAAAGCGCAAAGTAAAACTGATAAGAACCTTAATGCTTTTAGCATTTTTGTTACTGGTAAGATTGAAAGCACCGTTTTTTCTTTCATCATTCTCTCTTGGTTGATTTCAGTAAATAAATTAAATAGAAGGCACATACACAGTTCGGTTCTTCTGAAAACCCGAAGACGTAATGAAAACTTTCGAATCAAAGACGAAACCCAAATTTCGAATTATTCGTACCCAGACCACAACGGTTTTAGGCGAGCACTACGCTTTCTTCATTTTTTTCATTCAGAGCAACAATTTGAAAATACTAGAACGGGAAAATTGATTTTGTTGTCAACTCTAAAAAATAATTCGTGCATTTGTTGCAAATAACAGTTATTTACAAGTTGTAAGTAGGAGTTATTTTGAATTGAGTAATACGTGGGGTCAACTAAAATTTTTACGCCAATTTCTTTCGTAGAATTTTGGTTCTAAAGTAATAATTTTGTAGGCTCTTATATTGTTGACGAGCCTTTCATTTACAACTTCTACAGTGTTATTATTAGCAACTGGCATAAATGCAATGAACAATTTCTTGTAATGTTATTTCTTCTGCCAGAAAATTCCACATCAGCTGAGCTTAACATTAGTCTTTGCTGGTCGCCGTCAAAACAAATAACGTAAAAGGCAGGCGCGACTTTGGCGCCCTCTAATGTTGTGTCTGCACCGGAAAGTCGGAAAAATTTACCAGTCGGCATCTGTTGATCGTGTATGTTTATGTTTATGAAATATTCCTTTTCTGAGATTTTGCTTACCTGGTTAAGACACGGCAATTGCAAGACTTAACGTAATACAAAGGTTGTATTTTGATGGCATCAGTCATTTTCACAAGGAGGAAAAATAACGTCATGTATATAATTTTGATGCTATCCAGGTCAGTGAGTTTTTGAGGGACCGGTATTAATGGATGCCAAGGGGGGAGGGTAGGGGAGATTTGGAGGAGATAGGGCTTTTCAATTTCCCTATGGTCCCTCACCGGTAGTTAGTTGGCATTTAATTCTGTACAGTCCCCCCCCCCCTTCTACTCTGTTGGCGACAACTGATCCCCACTTTGTTCTCCTGTTGTCCCTCTCAAAATCCTCCACTCACCCCTCCCCCTTTCCCGGGCGATAAATAGGTCCCCCCCCACCCCACAAAAAAAGAAACAGGTCTCAAAGGAAACTAGGATTGAATTGCAATGGGCGCCTTGCAATAATCAACATGTGATTGTTTTATGATTGAATTAGTTTTCAATGAAGGCCTCATAAACCTTAGCTAAAAGATAAAACGATTCCTGTTGCTTCCCGGACGCGTTTCACTTTCTAGTAGCTGTTACCGTATTTATTCGATCAAGTGCTCTGTGCGGTTATTGAATCGATGGACCTTAAGAGTGGGCACTTGTTTGTGAGGCTGGGTTCTTATTCAATTTTCACAATTTTCTGCAAGTAGTACGTTTTATTTAATGCAAAACAGTAAGTGATAACAGAACGCGAAGATGTGCCATAAACAGCGTTTGTGAGCCACTAAAGAAAAAAAAAATTCAATGATTCACAACTGTTCGCCTAAGGCGAAGTGAATATTGTTAGATATAGACCCCTCGACTTCGTCTCGGGGATCATTCTATAATATTCACTTCGCCGTCGGCGAATAATTATTAAATATGACGCAATCCTCGACCAATCAGAGGGGAAGCATCTCGGTAATTACCGCATAATGTATCTTGATACTCCTCTTGTGGTGTTCAGCTTTTTTGTTTGTTTGTCTTTTTTTTTTTTGAAGGGAGAGGAGTTGCGGGCGCTAATTAACTTCTACCCGTAGGGTCGGCGCTTATTCAAGGTTGGGCGCTTAGTCGAATAAATACGGTATGTACAGGGATTAAGGGGAAATGTAGTCGTGGCGAATCGTCAACGATAGCACTGATTGGTAGTTGAGTCTTAGCCTGGAATAAACATACAAGAATCATAAAAAATGTTTCTGTAGAAAAACTGATTTAACACTTATTTACATCCAGCTTGCATCACCATACAAGTCCAACAAATTTGCAATAGTCTATCACGCACTCACCGACTCGAGGTCACGCAAAACTTGCTCAATTAGAAATGTTTTGCCACACCTCAAATACCGTGAAAGAGAACTTCAATACTTTACAAAAACTTTCAACTGCCACACTAAAACAAAAAAAACAACTACTTTTCCGTTTAAAAAAGCGAAGTTTGTCAACACCCCAGTCCTATCATTTAAATAACCGCTACTGAAAACCAAGTCCAGTCAAAATAGCGCGCATATAAAAATCACATCCTTAAATCACTAATGAATGTTAGTCGTAATTCACGACACGACGCGTTATCTGTAATACTATTCCGGCCCAGTGCTTCGCGTCAAGACTCGATAGCGCCACGAAGCGCTCCGACTTTTATTCCGAGCTCTATTGGATGCATAGACATATCAATCTGTAGTTCAACGGGGTAACGAAAGTTCTCCGAGATAACTACGACGCCAGTAAGTCAACGTTTCGCAAATATTTCCTGAACAAGACTCAGATCTTGAATCTATTGAATAATGCCACGAATTTTTAACCTGTGGCACCCGAGAAATTCAACACAAAAATATTTCAACTCTTCAAATATTTCTTCCCTATTCGAACCAAAGAACTATCACCTAAATACTACTGGGATGAACTCGGATGACCCTGTCTCGCTCATCACCGCACGTTAATTAAATACCAGCGCAGATACGTTAATGCTCGATTTTCAGCGGTCAACTTTGCATGTGCAGTTTGACACTCAGGCCGTCGATTATCCAGGGAATGTTCGCATTGCTTCAGGAAAAAAGTGTCTGTTCGCTGACACGCGATCCTTCATTGTGTGAACCCTTTAGTTAGTTACAAGGTGAACGCGACTTTGTGTTGTCCACTGGAACAAAAAATGCTGGTGATTCCATTTCTTCAAAATACGATTGGCTCTTTTACGCCACTTGATCTACAGTCAGACTTACAACACAACCGAATCCACAACCAACAGACCTTCAATAAGGGTCAAGTTTTCTACGATAAGCCATTATTCACTTTGGCAAATTGGCCCCCTTAAAAATAGAATTAGAAAAAAAAGAAAAAGGAAGAAGAAAAAAAAACATGCAAGGGTTTAAACTCCATCATTGCACATTCACTCTGCTGCATTCTCAGAAGAGCACACAACTCGTTTGACATTTCGCTCTTTCCGTTTGTGCTTTGGCGCAGTCCAACTCTAATACTTGTCACAGTTTTAATCTTAACCTCGTCAACGCATTTGTAACTTCTATACATCATCCCTTGATCCTCCACCGCAGACTTGCTCGTGTCGCCAACGGAAATGGTGAAACCAGGCTGATATTAATGTCAAGAGTAAAACGGTGCCGAGTTGCCATTGTAAGCAGAACTAGAGTCACTCGGTCTTGAACATTTTTGGCAGAGGTCTTCGTATGTTCCTCCTTGTAATAAACAAACGATAATCACTGTCATGTTGTCGCAGCCTAATCCTCCCATCTGACAGTCCGGGGCAAGGCATCTCGTTAGAAGCTCTTCGCAAATCTAACAACGAGAACGGGCCAGGTTAAATTTCACGGAAAAAGTATCAAAAGTGATCTTAGATTGCTTTGGTTCTTCACAGGCCTGGTCCATAAATGTGAACACTCAGAGGATAATCACTTAACACACCTGTTCAGGTTCCATTTTTTGAGCTATCCTAATTCTTACAAAATCGATTACTTCTTGATTAGACAGAACATCCCAGATACCTGTAAAGGGAAAAAGACTTCAGCGGTTACGCACTACACTTAAAGAAAACTCACTAGGAGACGGGCTGTTCCAAAGCAAAGTGCACTGGACACATAATTGTTCACCAAGGGGGGGGGAGGGAGGCAGGGGGGGGGAGGGAGGCAGGGGGGGAGGGAGGGAGGGGAGGCAGGGGGGAGGGGAGGTAGGGAGGCAGGGGAAGGGGGGAGGGGAGGGAGGCAGGGGGAGTGGAGGTAGGGAGGCAGGGGAAGGGGGGAGGGAGGCAGGGGGGAGTGGAGGTAGGGAGGCAGGGGAAGGGGAGGCAGGGGGGGAGGGGAGGCAGGGGGGGAGGGGAGGCAGGGGGGAGGGGAGGCAGGGGAGAGGGGAGGCAGGGGGAGAGGGGAGGCAGGGGGGAGGGGAGGCAGGGGGGGAGGGGAGGCAGGGGGTGGGTGTCTGGGCCGTCAAATTAACCTGTTTTGAAGTAGTGTTCTTATTCGAGATATGGTGTAAATATATAAATGTGTTTCTTAAATCAAACTTTGTATCCCTCCTATCAAGAATTCTTGGATCCGTCCTTGTCCTAGATTAGTCATGAAGCTATGACAGTACCTCTTTCAGTGCACGAGTTTAAATGGTTATTAGCCAATTATGTGCGGATGAAACTTAGTGAGTTTTTTTTGGGGGGGGGGGCGTGGGGTGGGGGGAGGTTTTACCGAGGACCGACCAGGATCTCGTCCAGTATGCTAGAGAAATTGGGAATAGGTTCAGCCATTAATAAGCCACTATAAGCGGCGGAAGTCTTAACCAGGGCTAGACCATAAATTTGCCATTCAAATGGTTGGATTGAAAGGAAACTTCACGATGACAAAAACAAAGTTCCTCAGAGGATGTTTAAAGCCCTGAAACTACCGCGATTGGAAAACAGCTTTTCTCAAGAACTTACCATCACAAGCTAAGACAATGAATTCATGATCTGGTGTAATTTCTTTCTGTATCACATCGGGCAGAGCTGAACAAAACAAAACAGAGCCACATAAATGAAAATTCATTACCTAACTCGGAAAATCCTGAATTTCGTTCACTTTCAACACACTAATAAAACTAATATTGCCTATGCGATCAGTAAAACTAATTTCCTCTAGGACAACCTCCTCTGTTGATACCTATGTAGGTAATTGTACGCGTGAATATTATCTACATTCAATTTCTGTCAATTCAATATCCTGCAGTGTAGACGATTTATTACGGCGCGCGTTCGTTTACAAAATCGGCCATGTTTAATTTGAAGTAATGAGTCGACAGTAGGGGGAGGGGGTGCAAATGGGCACTCACTTGCCCCCTCCCCTTGGGTACAATTTCTTTCCGCTTTCATTAGAATCAAAGTGACAGCCCAAATTACGCCTGCTACGCTTGCTAGAAATTTTACACAAACATACAGCTCTAAAGATTAAGGATGAGGATGGCTTATGTCAACAGTCCAATCATTGTCAAAAATTGTACTAAAACCACAGCAAACATCACTTAGGACTACAGTGGTTCTCCTTTATCACTGACAATGCTTCGTAGGGCCCACTAACATTGTGGGGGGTGGGGGTGGGGTTAATTCCCTTGTTACAATTAGCTGCAAAGCTGCCAAGAGGTCCATTTTAAGACCCTTCTTGGTTGAGTTGGGCAGAGGTTAAACCATTTGGGTCTGAAACCAGGTAATGTTTTGTTATGTTCTCTAAAATTAGGTCCTGAAGTTGAGTGTACTTTAAGAAGTTTTATTTTTAACTGCACAACATTTTACTCCCTTGTATAAGCTACCTACTGACAACTAACCACACAGCTCACTTCATTGATATCAATACCTGTTACAATCTGCTCCTCTGCTGACTTTTTGTCATTCCTTTTGAAGCAGAAATCTCCAAGTGCTCTTGAAAGGGCTAAGTTGCCTATAACATCAACGACGTAAGAGTCAATACCAAATAAATAAAGGCTGATAGTTTCTAAAGAGACTGTTTGGGGCTGTGTCGGTGGGGTAACGAAATAATTTGGATATATCAACAAAGTTGAAATGGTAAATTGGCCACCGTAACGATCACAAAAGCCGACGTTTCGAGCGTTAGCCATTCGTTCCGACGAAGGGCTAACGCTCGAAACGTCCGCTTTTGTAATCGTTACGGTGGCCAATTTACCATTTCAACTTTGTTGATATATCCAAATTATTTCAATATCAAATAACCTTACTTTACATGATTTCTACAAAGTTCTTGCCGATTACTTTCTAATTCGTGGCTGACACCATTACTCATGAAAACGATAAACTATTTGTGTTAGTGGAGTGTCTGTGTGACACCATAAGTGAGAGGAAACAGTAATAAATAAAGTAGAAAACATGTGGTTATGGTGTTAACCATATCACATGGAGTTTTTACAATGACCCAGCCAAGCACAGACTTATCAAGCAGGGCTTAACATGCAAAGAAAAAATAAATTAAAGCTCTGTTTTTATGCATGGCTAGATCTACAAGACTAATTTTCACTACAAAGCTATTGGGAAACTTATATCGTTCATTTCAGCTCTTACCATTAACTCTGTTGAATTCCACCCAGCCACCAGCTGCTATGATTCTTCTTGTTTCATCTTTTGAGAGACAAAAAGACAATCACTCAATGAAGATGTTCCTTGACTAAGGTGCATGAAGTTACTACAATCAGTATTGCCACTGGAATTGCTACATTTTATATCAGGGCTAGCTCTGCAAGCCAGCAAGATGAAGTGAGTCCTGTGATCTGATTGGATATCAAGCAGGCAGTGTTGCACAGACCAAAAAATTGCTTGCACCTGGTTTACTTTGTTTATAATTTCCGGGAAGCTGTTGTGACTTGTCGCTTGGTTGAATATGCATAATTTGATAACAATCCTAACTAAACAGAAATTACTCCACTGCCAGCAGAAGAATCACCTACCCATAACATAAGAGTAAATACAAATGAGAAACAGCAAACTGAAAAAAGCAACAACTACAACCAACCCAGCCACCAGCCAGTGAACCTTAAGAGGGCAAACCACTGTTGGCAAAGAAAGATACTTAAGATACATTACCATCATTGCTTGGTTTATGATCAAAGGAAAGTTGTTCCACTGCTCCCCTCTTTGATGCAATGGCTCTGGAGTCCCCAACATTTCCCTGATAAACAGGACACTCAGTCAATATGTGCACAATGAACACAGGCAGAGATTCATGAAATACATCATATTATAACATAACCAAAGTAAAGCGCGCGCTCTGATCGGTCAATTTAGCATCCCCCATTTGCCCATGGGTGTACGCCGCTGACGTGAGCAAATGCAAAGACTATTTTTCCGCGTGCACTTGTTTTTTTCTGGTTGCGTAAGGTTTGTTAAATAAAAGGGAACTCTTTAGCTACAATGTATCAATGTTATGTTATAAAACAAATGGTAAACACCACAGCGTACACTATTGAGTTATGGATGCACTTGGGAGGTTTGCTAAGCACTCAACAAGCTAGAGTTGCTCTCGGCTATCGCCTCAAGCGACTCTTACGCTTCTTTTGTGCTTAGCAACCTCCCACGTGCATCCATGACTCAATAGTGTACGCTGTGGTGTCTACCATTTGTTAAAGAGGAATAAAGACAGAAACAACATAAGGTAATTATCATCATAGCATCAATCTTACGCAATAAATCTTGTTATTTTTGAGGATTATGACTATGGCAGTTGTTCCAGCCATTTCGTCCTTCATTTGATCATCTGAAAACAAAACACAGCAACTTCATAGAAAATACAACCCTTGAAACCTTTGCTTCTAACATTCACGAGTAAAAAAAAAAACTTAATCATCCTACATATGACCGTCCATCACCAATCCTTTGTATGACTCATGGTAAATGCTAATTCTGCTGTATGACATACTTTCTGATTTTAAACTTCATTTTCTCAATTGAAACAAAATCCGACAAACCCCCATGAAATTAAAAAAAGAAGGGAGCTGCAGATGTTTGAGGTGTTATTCACTGCCCATATTTTTACAAGTCCCTCTTTATCAAAATAATATATGCATGGATGATAATAACTAGAATACTGCTCTTGAAACTCCTTGCCAAACCACTACTGACTTTACATTTCATTTACCAACAGATGGTCATCTCGCAAAAGAAAACAAGCTATAATTTCAAGATAGATCACACATACATTTACATATTAATCAAACTTGGGCTATAAATATCTTGCACCCTCTGACTGTTGGCTTCCATTCTTTAAGAGCCTTACTCAACAATATCTTGGGGATGTGTTTAGTGGTTTGTACACTGGACAGGTCAAGAAGTACATGATCCAGCTTAACCATTCAGTTTTCCCTAGTATATAAGGCATACCTTTCTGCATATCAATGTCACACGCCAAGAAACCTCCCTTTATTGCTTCACCTATGTTTCCCTTGGCTAAAAAGAAAAAAAAATTAGTAAGAAAGTGAAAAATTGGGCCTTATCTATAAATTCAAATGAATATATCAAAATGCAAGTGAATAAAGCATATTTAGCTAATAATGTTAAGATGGCTGAACACAGTTTTTGATACCTTTGTTTCTTTCACCACTTTCTCTTAAACCCTTGATCTCTTGGTCGCCAAAATTGGCAGCAAGCAAGTTAACAACACAAACTTTGTTTTTTTGATAGTTGAGCTGATGCATGTGCCATTGCCATGGCGACATGAATAGATCTAAACAAGCAATTAAAATCAGTTTTGTTTCTTTGTAGAAAATCTAGTTATTAGATTTTCTTTATAATTTACATGCAATGAGCTTGTATTGATACTCACAAGTTAACACCATTTTGCTGACAATTTAACAGAGAGATCTTAATTATCCCTTGTTGAAGGTTTACTCCATTTTCTAAAATTTCCTTTGTTTCAATTTTTTTTCAATACTCCAGTTCCTTATTTTCTAAAGTATTCTTGTGCCATATTTTGCAAAATTCTAATGAGTGGTTCTCAAGAAATAGGCATATTTCCAAGAAAGCAATTTTCCATTCAATCGCAATTTTTTTACTTACTATGCATGCACTACATTTAACTGGGTTCTTTCAGTAACAACGAAAAAGCTGAGAATTGCTGGGTTCTTTGCACCATTAACTTTTCCAACATATCTTTGTAATAAAAGATTAAAGCCCTCAATATACTGCGCCAACTATGGAGAAAAATAGCACAGATAGTGCTGGTACGTGTTGAGTAAATAAAATGACCGCTCTACTGACAGCATATTTGTTTTTTGCAATCCCTGTGCGCACGCTGAATTGCATCAGCAAAACCACGCCCAAAAACTGTGTTCAGCCACCTTAATGTACCCTAATAATGTTACTATGCCTTACCCCAGGCAGGATGAGAGGTGATTTTTGTGTGAATGCTTTTACCACAATACTCTGCAACCCGTGCACCTAGCAGTGAAATACACAGACAAGAGATATGATCAAAAGTACACCAAACGTGCTATTCACGAGTATTGCACAATTTCCCTGATGAATGGCAAAGATCAGTAACTCAACAAGAAACTCATTGACAAGTTATTTGTCACTAGTTTCTGAAACAAACAAACAGCTTACAAGAATTTATCAACATTTCCATGGTTATCATCTCTGGAACAATGAGCAAGAATGCAGCAAAATTCCCTTTTAATTAATACTTGCTGTGTTATTCAACATATGGAAACTGCACTTTAATTTGCATGTAGATCACAGAGTGTAGAATTGGCTTGAATCATAATCAGAATCCACAAGCATTGTGAGATCATGTTGAAACTAAGAGGGATCCTTCATTCAAATTAAATGAAATATGGTGCAAACAATTTCTCAATTAGTTGTAGCTATATATAAAATAACAACAGCATACTCCTATTGTTTAGTGTTGCAGCACGTAATTACCTCCATGTCCATCATAAACTCCAAAAAAAGCAGTGCCTTTGTCCTCTTTAAGAGATAAAATCTCTGTATGGGAATCCTCCATGTCTAAGTTGTAAGTTAAGGAACATCAGGGTTTCCTGTTGTTTTCAACATATTGTATATTGCTTGTGCCTTTAGCCAGCTCAGAATCCACACAAAGGAGGGGTGCTGCCAAGAATTTTTGGCAAGGGTGTGTCCCCCAGTTACCTCAATCCTGACCCTATTTCAAACCAGAACATGTCACTTTCTGAACCTGTTGCACAGTTGGCCTCTAAAATCTAAACCTTTTTCCCCACCTTATGGTTTGCTGTATTTGGACAAGCTTCCTGTTGGTGCTTCAGTCTAGAATTGATAAAATTTTTTTTCCTATAATGAAGCTTTAATGACATGATCAAGTTACTCTCCTTTCTCTTTTATTCATTTGGAGTTACTAAGACAGATATATTTACAACAGATGCTGTTGTGATACCAAAGAAATCCATCCCCAATGTAAATCTGTGGATGTTTTCAGAATAATGTGCCCTTAAGACCATACCCTTTGCAGTCACAAATATCTACCTAGCTTGCAATGGGTAGTGCATCAAGTGTTCTCCAGACACTTTTTTAGTATCCAGCTATAAAGAAAGTTACGTAGCAAGGAAGTAATGAGAAAGTGCCTGCTGAAACACATGATTGTCTACACTTGCCAATCCACTCCCAGTTGTAATTGAACCTTTTAGGTACATACAACAATAAGCAAAGGTGAAATAGGTTTCACATCAAGAAATGTTCAATGTAATTCACCGCTTTGCCTTCTTTAGGAAGATGGTGTTTGCAGTAGCTAGCAAAAATGCCAACCACCATTGCTTGTGGATAACACTTGGAATATCCCCTGAGCCATGGTTCATCAAATATTTTAGAATGTCCGGCTGTAAAAGGATACTTATTCTCCATCCCTGCATGCAAGAAGAACCAACTTTGTACAACTTGTTTGAACAAGAGGAAGTCTCTTTAGTAGTGACTGGCTCTGAGAGGGTCTGACCCATTCTGAAAATACAAAATGCTTCTTGTTATCACGTGACCCATATGATTGCACTGACACAATAATTTAGAAAACCAAAACAAATGCTGACGTGTATGGGGTGGTATGAGTTGACATGAATCACATCCAGAGATAGCCTTCCCACCTACACAACTCTGTTTCATTTTCCAATAATGTGAATTCTGTTTGTGGAATTTGACTTAAAATAAACAGAAATGAGGAAATAAGTCTTGCTTTGCAATGAATTTTGCATTTGTGTGCTGACTACAAGAAATAACTTAAGTTTTCCTTGGAGAATCTTTCTTGTTACTGTTGAGCCCCTGTGTTATGAATATAATCATGCCCTATTTACACATAGGTTCAAACATATTTATATTCATTTTTTAGAGGTAAAATACTTATTGACTGAGTTTGGTTGAGTCAGAAAGGAAAATATTTTGCTTTCAGTCATGACCCACACAGCCAGTGTAGCATCAACATAATGACCGTAAGTCCAAATTTTCCATCCTGACCTTCCAGTCGGGCAATAGGTGCACAATAAATAGGCCATATGGAGTTAATTAGGCAATTGAGATCAGAGAATTCTTTAGCAGCTTTGCACAAATCTTTGGGTATATTTTGATGACCTGAATTAGTCCAAATTCAGATGTGGAGGCACTTTTCTGGATGAAAACCCCGCAAAATCTTCAGCACCATAGAAATAAACTGTGAAACACTGTGAAAAATACTTATCAGACACTGACTAAGAGTTTCTAACGAAACTGTGGTGCTGCGTCGGTGGGGGTAAGAAGGTAATAGGTTATATCAACTAAGTTGAAATTGTAAATTGGCCACCATAACAAGTTAAAAAGCTGACATTTCAAGCGTTAGCCCTTTGTCAGAGCAAAGACAAAGGGGTAACGCTCAAAACGTCAGCTTTTTAACTTGTTATGGTGGCCAATTTAATATTTAATAAGTTGAACTGTCTTCAAAATTATTTTCCTTTGACATGATCTTCTTTAACTGAAACAATTGAAGGGTATAAAGGGAGAATGGAAGAAGATTGTTTATGCCTAAAATTTGAGTGCAATGGATGAATTTTCACAGAAAGGTAAGCTAAGGTGAGATTTGAAGTTTTCCTCTCTGAATTTGTAATTTGTGAAATACCATTTAAATACATGATCTGTCCATTTTTCTAAATATTTGTGCATGAAATGGGAACAGGGTCAACCCTTTGCTACCCTCTTCCCTCCTAACACTTACACTTCCAGGAGTGTGATTAAGAAGCAACTCTTTCCTGTAATATCCATACATTATCCAGCAAATGGGTAATGAGAATACTCAAACTTATCAAGCAGAAGTTATCTTGATCTAAAACTAAATGCTTGCAACTAATTTGAAAGGAAATACATTGCAGCTTGCTAGAGGGGAGAATTAAAAATCAGATCTTGGGAGTTCAAAGAGGAGGATACAACAACAAACAAAGGCAAACATTCAACAATTCCAACAGCTTGAATTACGGTTTGGAGGAATCCATTAGCTTAAAAAGACACATTTCAAAATTGTTTAAGGAAAAAAAAAAAAACAGAACATGTCTTACTTTAACGTGTTAATATTCCACAATTTATGCAGACTTCTGTGAGGCATGGTTAGCCAAGGATGTTTATTTCCCGTCTTTATTACATGCAAAATTATACTTCAAAACAAACACCGAATTCAGAAAAAAAAAGTATCAAATTAGGGAATGATTTGGAACTTGAAACGGAATTTCTTGTTTCTACGCAAATTTTCTGCACTTCAAGTGTGTGTATTGATTTCACCACCTTAAATATACCTGATATATAAATGGGACTAATTACTGCTAATTTTCCACCCTAGAGCCTATTTAACAGACACTTCCAACTCACAGCAGATAAAAATCTTTTACGCCAAACAAATGTAATCGTTGTCGCAGGAAACAGTCAATGACACAACAAACATTTAGCAACAAAAAGATATCAAGCCGCTTCATATCACCAATTAATATTATACAATGGGCAAAATTTAATTTTAGAAAACAATGTCTTGCATTTTGTGCACTAAAAATATTCAAACTTTCAACATAAGAGCATATCGCTTAAAATAGAAGCACAGAACCAAAGGTGTTTTGTTACGCAGCAATATGAAATCCAGTCCATCGGTAGGAACGGTGTTTACTGAACGCTGTAGCCGCAAAATTATTCTTATGCTACACATTATAATACAATAACGGCATCCTTCATTACGCTAAGAAACAGCTGTATCCATAAGGTTTAAATACAGCTAATAATAGTTCCACTAAACCATCAAAAGGCATAGAATAACACTGTTCAAAGGACAGAGTTCTCTCTCAAACATTGATCAAAACCAGTGTCCACGTTGCGCGAAATTACATTGAACAAACTTCCCGAGTTTCAACACGATAGCCAATTATTACCTTGTGTTTTGAACAAAACGAAGCAAGGCCATCATGTATTATTAAAAAATTCGTCCACGCAAAAAGAAAATCCCGAATATAAAATGCATCGAGTGCATTCAAAACGCGTAAAATTCAAATTGTACTCAAGTGTAATATTGTTGTGTTTCGTGTTTACGCTACCGAAAAAACCAAAAAGTTAAACAGAGGCTGTCGATTATCGTTCGATAATACAGCTTTGACCCGATCGTCAAAGACTTACTATTGTAAGCGAGCAAGGTACTGGGCTTGCGAGTCGCTAAAATTTTTCCTTTCACTTCTGGCAGATCGAGTTTGTGTAAGGAAAAAGTTCAACAACTTGCAGGAAACGGCAAGCTTTAATTTTAGAAATATCTATCTTGTAGAATTTTTAGAAAGAGAAGAACAAGCGCAACACACAAAAGAGTAGATGATAGTATTAAAAGGCAACAAGCCTTAATTTCTCATCGCAGCAGCAGATAACGAAAAGAAAAGTGTGCAAGGGGATAGATAAAAGCCTGTCTATACTAAAGTTAACAGTTTACATCAGACAGCGAGTAACTCACCTTGAATTTGACGAGGAATTAGTTTACACCAAACCGCTGATCCAACACAATACAGAGATAGTTTGAATCAAAGAAGCTGATAATATTAGCGGAGATCAGAGCTAGTGCGTACCAATGTTTCATGTAA